>NC_051406.1:38466784-38467543 GCF_015228065.2 Penaeus monodon | reverse complement strand
GTCTGATTTGATTAAGGGCATGAACAAATATGTTAAAACAACAAAAATTCTGGTACATATAATGGAACACAAATATATAGGAAAAAATAGGGAAAAGACAATCAGATATCGGGTGATTATTTGACCCATAATATTATGTTCCGCAGAAGATAGGGGAACGGAAAGATAGAAATTTGGATGAAATGTGTAATACAGTACCAGAATTACTACCTCTTACATCATTATGCCTCATTCTCAAGGACAAAGAGACTGGAATGACAGCTGGATAATTGGCTCTTGGAGAAGAGCAGCAACAGAAGGAATGGCCTAGTGGGTTATGGATGGAGGAAGCATGCCAGACAGTAAAAGATTTATTAGATGACAAAGCATGTCTCATTCACTGGGGGCCACACTTCACCTTAGTATACAGTATACAAGCCAGATAATCATGAGTCAACACAACCTAATACCCATATGGTTGATGTAAAAAAGTAGGAGGCGATATCATTCATAATAAAAACACAATAGAAAAAAAACTTTCAGTGTGTAAGTGATAATCTTAAAAGATGGAGGACTGGCTTAATTAATCATGTAAAACAGCCATCTGTAAGTCTGAAATAATGTGTGTGGGCTGCACATAGGAGTGTGACAGGCCACATGTTTGACACCCCTGCTTAAGGGAGTAATATATATGTCAAATTACAATAGGCCTAGATTTTGTTTTTTTCTTTCTCTCTCTTTTCCTTTGTAACTGGGCATGCCAGAGATTCATAATTTTTG
>NC_051406.1:38464719-38465947 GCF_015228065.2 Penaeus monodon | reverse complement strand
GTAATTGTTACTATTTTGATCATTGTTATTTGAACCATATTTTATATTGAGTCATATTTGCTATAGATTATATCATTATAGAGTGACATTGAATATAGACAAACAAAGTCCAGTCTTTCTATAAAATTGCAACATTAGAACATTGCAAATTTTTGCATACTTTGAAACCTCAAGAAGTCAGTAGCATTATGATCATAAATAATCCTTATTTATTATATACAAAATTTATGTTTGGGATGATTACTTTATCTAATCAAGTGCTGATATTAGATCTGTTTTCCAGGTGTTCACACAAGGCCAGCAAGATGTTTGACCCCATACTCGTGGTGGTCTGCTGTGCGGGCTTAGGGTTAACACTCTCTTACTTTACACTCGGTAGCTCTCGCCTGCCTCATCAGTTCCAAGAAAAAGCTAGTGAAGAAGGTATGTTATAAAGTTTGGACATGTCCCAAATAGATAAGTATGGAAAATGTTTGCAGTTGGTTTGTAACATATTGGTCTGTGATTTTTTTTTTTTTCTTCTTTAAATATTATTAGTTATTACTCGGTTTGAGAAATTACAGCTTATGTCATTTTCTCGCAACAGTTAAAGATAATGAAAATTCACGTCCATCCAAGAGGAGAGTGATGTTTGTAACCGCCCATCCAGATGATGAAGTTATGTTCTTTGGCCCAACAATTCTACACTTCACCCAGAGGGAGGGCGCACTGGTATACCTCCTCTGCCTTTCTACAGGTTGGTTATGATGGAATATGTTACTTTATCTTTTATCTTGCTCATTTTGCTAATTTAGGTCATGTAAAAATTGAAAAGTATACATTTGGGAAATCTCTTCTGTGTAGTTTGTGATTTTTTAGCCTTTTTTCATTTGTTTAAATTAATTAATATTTTTATTGTTATTATTTTTTTTATTGTATTTTTAGGTGATCATTATGACCAAGGAAGGGTTCGTTCAAAGGAACTCTGGGAGAGTTGCCATCTTCTTGGAGTATCCAGAGAAAACATCCTCCTGTATAGATGTGATGACCTGCCAGACAACCCCTCCATTGTGTGGCCTACAGTGCGCACTGCCAACCTCATTAACCAATATCTACATGCTCTTGACATTGACATGGTACCATATTTTATGTCAGTAGTTTTGTTTTTACTGGGAAGTTTGTTGTTGATAACCACAATGCCCTATATTTCATTATTAACCTACTAGATCAGTGTTTTTTTACTTTTTTT
>NC_051406.1:38464342-38464431 GCF_015228065.2 Penaeus monodon | reverse complement strand
TTACATGAGTAAGCATGATTCAAGTACAATTTGCATTTAAGCATTTAGGCTTATTTGTAGATATGTGATAAAAAGAAATTTTCACACTT
>NC_051406.1:38462451-38463389 GCF_015228065.2 Penaeus monodon | reverse complement strand
AGCAGCATTGAGTTAAAGTAGCATTGATATAATTTATTTCTTCTTCATTTGTTCCTTTTTATTAATCAGAAATACGCATGGTACAAACAAGTTTTCTCTTCTCATATTGAATATATACTTGCCAAATATACATTATCCTGTTCTCCCAAATAATATGTTTTATGGCTCATTGACAGGTTGTAACATTTGATAGTGGAGGTGTAAGTGGACATATCAACCATTCATCCCTATATTCTGCTCTTCAGCATTTAGTGGAAGAAGATTATTTGCCTGAAAGTAAGGAATGAAGGACATCACAAATGCACACCCTTATTTTATTAGAAAAAGTATAACTTATGATAAATAAATCCACAGTGCAAGACATATATATGATTTACAAAACTGATATAATATCTTCAGCAGAGCTACATCATGTAATGATAATAGATGCAAATGGCATATTTTGCATTGTTCAGTTACATCATTTATTACATTTGTTGAGAGGAAGTTTGAAGAAAATAACTTAATTATGTTGGTAAGTATGTTAACAGTTGATTTTCTTTGCTTTCCAGATTGTGAAGCTTTCTCTTTGGACACTGTGAATATCCTGAGGAAGTATTCGTCCCTCCTTGACGTCCCCCTCAGCTATGCTCTCTCATCATGTGCCTTCACTGTAGATCGTAAGCAGTACTCAATTATACAGGTAATCCACTAAGTTGCCTTTGCTTTGACATTGATTTTCTGAACATATTTAGTGTTTGATTTTTAACAAAATTTGTATGTATTAGATGCATTTGTTTCTGTTTCAGAACCATACCATGGTTTCACTGATTAGTGATTTTATTCATAAAATATTTTTCTTTCAGAGAGCAATGAGAGCACACATCAGTCAGTATGTATGGTTTAGGAAACTGTACATGTTTTTCTCTCGATATGTACTTATCAATACGCTGTCAAGA
>NC_051406.1:38461010-38461318 GCF_015228065.2 Penaeus monodon | reverse complement strand
ATTATCAATATTGGAGAGCTTTTCTAATTAAGCCAGTAAACTAGAGAAATTAAGTAGCTTTTGTGTGTAATAAATATGTTATATATTTTTAGGTATGTTCCTCATGAAAATGACTATTGAAAGAAGACTTAGTACATGAATTTAGAAATGTTTTTAGATCATTGCAGACTTGGGTATTTGCACCCATTTATATGTAGGTTACAAAGCGTTTGCCAAAGCATTGTAGCACCTTGTTCATTTGAATGGTCTCATATATACAAATCTAGTTCAGGCTCAGGTATTAAGAGCACAAGATTTCTCATGTAAAC
>NC_051406.1:38460194-38460396 GCF_015228065.2 Penaeus monodon | reverse complement strand
AGTTAATTCACATTCTAAATAAATTTTCTAAAGTACCTTGCACATAACTGAAGAGGATCACCACAATCTTCTCTTTCCCTCTCCTAGTTTTAGTTTCTGTCATGTTCTGCTTTGGTGTTATTCTGTGCTTCTTATGCTTCCTCCAGGCGGCAGTATTTGGAGAAGGGCAAGTTCCTACTTATGGCATTCGTATAGTTACAGG
>NC_051406.1:38459505-38460008 GCF_015228065.2 Penaeus monodon | reverse complement strand
GATGTTCTTTTGTTTGATTATTTTTGTTATTTTGAAGTTTTGTTAACAGAGAGCCTTTCAATACTTGTGTTTTGTCTTGGTCTGTGGCTTGTAATGGTACTGAAGTTAGAAGAGTACAAAATCACTGTTTGTCTTTTTTTGTTGTGATAAACTTTGTACGTTCACTTTCTAAAAGTTTTTAATTAGTAAATGTGTCTTGTTTTTTTTGCAGTAACTGTGACCTAAGTAATGATGTTCAGGTAATGCAGATAACAGATTATATTGATTCAAAGATCTCATGTTATTTCTTATGCAGTGAAAACCAAATATGCAGTGATATATCAGTGTAACTTTTTGATTGCATTTAAAAGGCACAATATAGAGTACACGATATAAATGTTTGTGCAAGTACTTTGAAAGAATATTGATCATGGTATTTCAAATATTGATGATGATAATTTCTGTGATTGCTGATTATTTTACTGGTTGGAATTTGAAGAAATTATTTAATAAAGTAAAGTATG
>NC_051406.1:38459365-38459438 GCF_015228065.2 Penaeus monodon | reverse complement strand
AGCTCTCTTTTTTTTTAGGTTGATACATCATACAATTTTTTTTGATTGCATAAAATGATAGGCATGATACAGA
>NC_051406.1:38459195-38459346 GCF_015228065.2 Penaeus monodon | reverse complement strand
AATCAAATGTCATTTTTTTCATGCTTGCTTAAAAAAAAGGAGTGATAAAACAGAAACACTGATGTTATAATGAAGCAAGATGTGATATGCACTTTATGAATATTAAAGGGCTTTTAAGAAGAAAAAAGTCATGCCCAATATTTGAGATACA
>NC_051406.1:38458795-38458879 GCF_015228065.2 Penaeus monodon | reverse complement strand
CAGTATTTTTTATGTAGCACTGCTGTACAGATACAAATTCAGTTATTTTACTTAGAATTTGTGTCATATTTGACAATATTCTGG
>NC_051406.1:38458543-38458752 GCF_015228065.2 Penaeus monodon | reverse complement strand
ATGTAGCACTATTGTACAGATAAAAGTTCGGTTTTAAATTTATAGCATCATGTTTGACAATATTCTGATTTCTGCCATAGTATGGTCAGTGTTATAGAAAAAGACTTGATAATGGTTTCTCATAAGCTGATTATTGGTATTGATATTCAGATACTGGGACATATAGGATAGGCATATATTTATTTCTTGTTTGTGTACCTGTGGCACTA
>NC_051406.1:38457486-38458523 GCF_015228065.2 Penaeus monodon | reverse complement strand
ATGTAGATACAGTTAGTTGGTAGGGTAGATTTCAAATCAGTATTTTTATAAAGATCAAAAGAATTGCTTATCAGATTCCCAATATAATTATGACTATATTTTAGAAAATATCTGGACATTGTATGTATCTTGTGCACTCAAATCTCCTATGTGTTTTAGAAAATATAAATGTATCTACTTGGGTATCTATTCAGTGTAAATTCTGTAGTTTTCTTCCTCTCTCATTTAGAATGTAACTATATTACTATTGCACAAAATAGTATTGTCACTTAGGAAGCATCTGTGTCAATATACTATATGAAATTCATCAAATAGTAGTACAACTGCATGGGAATATTGAATTTTAAAGTTAGTGTACATGAGTGTATAACAAAATATTTATATGACTATAATTCTGATGGTCTGTGGGTTTTAAGATGTCCAAAAATCAAGGAATATATAAATATTTGTTTTGTTCACCTACATGTCTTTTTATGCCAAATTTTATACACCTGTCACTTAAGATATCTGACCTTATTTTACTGCATAATATATATTTGAGTTATATTGAATTAAGAAACTTATTTCCAAATAGCAAAATACTGTACATGTAAAACATTTATAGTTGTCAAGTTTGATGTTTCAGTTTGTAAATTTGTTAACCTCAATATTTAATTTAAGTGAAATATTAAAATCTTTTAAGCCAGAGTTGATGTAGAACCTCGGTGCAAGGTTCACTGTGTTAAAGATAATATAAATTTCTATTGATTGTTAATTAAATGATGGCGATACTCTGTTTTGTTCATAAGAGTTTATTCAGGGGTTGATTTTGTGTTAAAATAATACAAACAGGATGAAATACTGATGCTATACAGTAATCTAAAGTTCAAGTACCTTGTATCTTATTTAGGAGCTGTTTACAAAAATACGAACTATTCCTTCATTTCAGTGCCTTGTAGGGGCAAGGTTGTGGGTCCATGGTTAATAAATTTATGTTATGATACTTGTGGTCTCTAACCTTACAATTTTTGCAATAAAAAAGATAATTATAGAAATTA
>NC_051406.1:38454800-38455105 GCF_015228065.2 Penaeus monodon | reverse complement strand
AACTAACCATTTTCTATGAACACTGAGAGTCAAAAATCTAACATTCAAAGACTCGCTTTTTCATTTTATCAGTACTATCAAAATCATAAATAGTTAAGTTATGTACTACATTGGCATATGTGATGCTTGTCTCTTATAATTGGTCTAGAAACAATGCTTTTATGTTCTTATACAGTGCCAAGTTATAGTTAATTCAGTATTCTGGTGTAAGATAATATATATGTAAATACAACTTTCAGTCATTTTTGAGTTCTGTCTTTTAGCCAGTATAGGGAATGTTCATCTGTTAGTTTAAATTAAATATT
>NC_051406.1:38453119-38454266 GCF_015228065.2 Penaeus monodon | reverse complement strand
GTTAAATTAAATATTTATTTATTCTTTAATTTAGGTATCTTATGTTCAGTTCTCATTCTTCTAAAAGTAATTGTTTTATTAATTTATTTATTTTGACTGGAATATCATTACTACTTTCAAGCCAGAATCCCACTAGTTTTATCTGACTCTGGAACCAGAGAGAACAGAGAGGAATGCCATTTAACTACCTGTCACCCTTTTCACTTATCTTCCTTCATCTTTGGCTTTTCTCCCTTATAGATTAATTTTTCATATCTCTTCTTATCATCTTTTCATCAATTTAGAGGACTCCTGATGATGATCTTTGCTATTACCTGAGAAGCCAGACCTAAAACATTCATTTTTTCTTTCTTTTCTTATCAGCATCTATGGTCTATGGTTAACTTGAAAATCTTCATATTATTATTATACAGTTATGACATCATTTAAAAACACTTTAATGCCAGCCTTGATATACCTAGTATGGGGAAAAATAACTGTAATTTAAACAAAATGGGAGGCTGCATGGCTGGAGGTGGCTCAGGGACCAAGTCTCAGTCTTGTTGAAACCCAAGTTTAAAATAATGAAGAAAAAATGAAAATATTTATAACTAATATAAGTTATGTTTTGAATAAGTTAAATCTTATTTACCAGCATGCCACATAGAATTCCAAAAGTCCATAAGGACTACAGTGAATAGTAACAATTTAAGTACTAATATCAACAAAGGCAATTACATGATATCAACATGCAAATCTGAAAGTAACAAATTAAAAGAACAGTTTATTTAGTGTTCAAGACAGGGTTTATTCTACTGCCATCTGGAATTTGAAACCATTTTATTTTCAGGATTTTTATTTCATAAAACTGATTATAGTAGTAAGTACATTAAATCACATTTTGTTACTTATTTACAGTAATACACTTTCCTGCAGAAACATAACCTACTTGGGCATTTAAAATATTTGCTAAGATAGAAAAATACTCATTTTCTTCCATACAAAAAAAAATGAGTAATGACCATCTTGGACAATAAACCACTTCTGTGAGGATTGTTAAAAATTTGATACATATTAAAGTCTGTTCTGCTTTGTTCACTGCAGGAAGGAAAGTTGAACTGTGCGACTCCATACTAAAATCATGATAAAAAATTCAAAACTCACCAAT
>NC_051406.1:38450673-38453090 GCF_015228065.2 Penaeus monodon | reverse complement strand
CCTGAATATAATAGAAATGGAAATGTTAAAACAGGCACACCATGACATCATAAATTAAAAATGGGTACAAATGGGGCAGTCACAGAAGAGGACTGTTAACAACCGTGAGAGACACCAACGCTGCTTTCTTTAATGACTCACTAAAAATCTTACCAGATATAGTTTGACAAAAGAAAACTGTCATGTAATACAAATCACCTAACTCCCTAGTTTTGCACATTTTTACCTACAAATCCACAGGTCAAAACTGCATTCACATCCAGATACACAATACACTAAAGTGAAATTTGATCCCTAAAAATAATGGGGTAAGTAATGTCACTCACAACGTTGCCGGCAGAAGTCTTCATGCTGACACACCTATTCACATAAATACCTGAATGAGAGCTTGGAGCAATAGGTCCCATGCCAACCACAAAGAATTTGATTCCTCTCTCACTCAGCTTGAGGCAGACTCACTGGCCTTCATCCAAACATCCTTTTTGTAAAGTAAGGTCTCCTGTAGCCAATAATTCAAAACTTTTGTGGCCAGATTAGCTAATTTACTTAATAGGCTTTTTTAACATTTAACACTGTGAACAAACTTCATGGAGCAAAGAAAATTCCTAATTTAATTTTTTTTTTCTTTAAATCTACTAATTATCCAATGCTTAACTGTAATAACTGGAAGTAATATATTCACCTGGATTGCAAAATGAAGGTTATCTTTACTATTAAATTTTAAAATAAAAATAACAGTTTAAAGCATTCTATTTAATAGATTCAGTTTTATTTGTAACATGAAGTTAACATAGCATAAAAGACAATTAGTATATTTAAAACCTCTGTTTCAGAAGATTTCACATCCCATACAGATTCCATTAATATGTTTTTTTTCAAAACCAAGAGAATCATAATTCTTTCACATAAGAGATGATGGCCATTATGCAATTTTGGGTTACTTAACCTAACTGTGGCCTTCTTTGCAAGTCTGTTTAGAGAAGACTCGAGACATCTGCTGAAAGGTTTGGTGAAAATGTACTGAATATGGACATCCTTTACTACCATAAACTTACGAAGTGAGTACATTTTGTGAGTTTTTCACATATAAATGGTTTCACTATATATTTGAAATAAATAGGATTATGCTTCACATTGTGCTAAATGTATCAGTTTATACTGAAAAACATACTCAAGAGTATAAACCATAATGACATGACTAAAAATATTTCGTCTTCACATAAACGTTTGAAAATAAACATTCTGTAATGTTCAATATATAGACAACAGAAATAGAAATTACAGCCATATAAACATTTACATATTATAGATATAAATACTGTGAATGGACAACAACATTGGCACAAAAAAAAATTAATACAATAAACTCAATAAAAATATACACATTGAAGAGGAAAGTGGACGAGCAAGGTCAGCCATCCAGTTTCATTGCACGTACAGCATTCACAATAGTCAAAACCTGTGTGGAAAGCAATCGTACAAAATACTACTATTTACAATACACTATCAGTTCACATATGTACAGTGACCGACCAGCATGTGCACAGAGCTTTGTTGTGCAATTCTTCTAATACACATGCTTTTGGTTCTTTTAAAAAACACAACATCACTCGCACAAAATGTTTTACTCATTCAGGAAAAATTCATATACATCCAGTGTCACAAGAGCAATAAGGCATAAAGACTAGCCGATAAACTTTAAACTGTTGCTCTGCTGTTCAAAGGGGGTCAGTTTAGCTGCCAAGATACGAACTACATTCCAGTCACCCTCCCTTTCTTATCCGACAAGATATTTCCTCATAAAAACAAAAAGGTCTGATAAAATTGGTGCAACATAAGTTAAGCTTGAAAAAGTATAAACGTCACATGCATGAACATGGGAATGGTAATGCTTCAACAGCAAAATTGCTTGAATGCGTTTAGGGTCTGTAAACTGAGAGACCTTCAAGTAATTACTGTGAAAATGTAAGATCAATCATTACAAGTTGAACCTCATCTGCTCTTTGTGAATAAACATATGAATTGGTCACATCAGTCACTCAGTATTAATGACACTAGATTTAACTAGATCATTTTCCAAATTGCAATATGTCCGTCCCATTGTGTCTATGCTAGAATATATTATAAAATCCTCTTTCTACATCTTTGTATAAATACTGGAAGCCATATATCAAGTGAGATGTAGGGAACACACATAACATACTGAATGAGATTGATCAATGTAACTGACAATGAACTATACCAAGAAAAAATATTACTGGAATCAAAAATACCTGTAACATCAGCACTCTACAATATGTTAAAACACCTGGTTGAATATAGCTAGAAAAAGAGAAAAATGGTAAAATTACCAAAAACTTTCTATAAACACTTTTGATAATATAATAACATCAGATTTTGGATTCTCTAAACTATGT
>NC_051406.1:38450102-38450621 GCF_015228065.2 Penaeus monodon | reverse complement strand
ACATTAATGGCTCATTTATAACACAAAGGCAAGTACAAATTACAAATATTTTGCATTACAAGAAAAATTAAAAGGAAAAGGGTTTGTTTATCTTTTTTCAAATGACTAATGGAAAAAGAAAAGAATCCCATTACCAAGTTAGATAATTGTATAATATATCCCACATTAACTTCTGCCAACAGAAAAAAAATTATGCAAATATGGGCAGTACAAGATAACAAATTTTGCTGTATACATAATCATCCCTTCAACTTTTTTCCAGGTGGTATGCATGTGCTATTCTGAAAGCAATTGTCTCCTCCATGTTTATATCCAAACATCTAACTGTATATTCAATATGTAAATTACCAGAAACTGGGACACAAATAAGAGAAGTTTGAAATTCTAATGCTATATATACACATACCTTTTCATGTTCACCGAAACTGATGTTATAACAAAAGCATTTTGTATGACTTACCAATTAAGATATGGCAAGAAAATACTTATAACACCAGAGTAGCCTCTGAATAAACACTG
>NC_051406.1:38449780-38450059 GCF_015228065.2 Penaeus monodon | reverse complement strand
TGCTTGATTCTTTCTTGCCTCAGTAATTAACATGAAAAAGTTTCTGCCTATCACTTTTTAAAATTTCCTATGTCAGATTATCATTTATCATTATTACTAATAAACCATCTGTTTGAACACAAGAAATACCTAAAAACTGTTCTTTCACATTACACTAGACAGATTTTCTTATCTTCCACAGGTACATGAACAAATAATTTTGAGAACAGGAATCTCGAACACATAATCCAGCCACAAAATAATCATGTGCAAAGTATATGAACTTAACCAACATTGCGC
>NC_051406.1:38449186-38449749 GCF_015228065.2 Penaeus monodon | reverse complement strand
ACACTTCTTTACAATAAGAAAAATGTTATCACATCAAACTCAAGAGACACATTTTCTTCTAATAATCAATATTTCACATACACCTCAATGGAAGATGAGTTTGAAATGCAACTCGTGTGATTTTTACTTTGATATGCCAACCTTGCCACACTGCAGAATACAAACAAAAAAACAATACATGAATACAAAGGAAAATAAAAACTCCAACTACACACCTTTGTCCCCTTCTTCAGGTAAAAGGCTAAAAACAGATTCTAAAAGTGAATCAGCACTGGAAGTCATATCTATTTTGCTTATTTCTATCACCTTATTCCTTTTTTTTTCTATCTTACATTATATTATGCTCAATTTCATTTAGTGTCATGTTCTCATTATCTCCTGACGTGGCACATAAAGCTAGATTCTATTATCACTTAGCAAAGTTGTTTATTTCATATCAAAGTGATTAAATTACAAATAATATTCATTTTCCCCAAGAATTTGGCACAATTTAAATTATACAACCAGAATTAGGTACCAGTTTACAATACCTCAGTGACCAGCTGTTTTTGTTACATCCTCAC
>NC_051406.1:38448793-38449157 GCF_015228065.2 Penaeus monodon | reverse complement strand
AATAGATGCTCATTATTAGCCTTTCTTAAAGAGAAGCTCATTATCAATGAGCAAAATGATAAAATCATCTCTTCAATACTAGGCTCCGCAAACAAATATGCTTAAAAATAAAGACAAAGCTACACAAATCAATATCTGTGCAGCTTCTTGGGAAATTTAGGCTTTATACATGCTACCCTCCAATTAAATAACAATAGTAAAAAAATAAATTAATAAATAATAGAAATAGTAAACAATAATAACAATAACAATAATTAATAATAAATAATCAAAACCAATAATTAAAATCCTTAGAATAACTAAAATAATGAATATAATAAAATTTGATAATAAATATACTTAAAATTAATAATACTAATGCTAT
>NC_051406.1:38447305-38448700 GCF_015228065.2 Penaeus monodon | reverse complement strand
CAACAACAACAATAACAGAAGAGAGTAACACCAGATCTGAACTAAACAAGCCCATTCAAAGATGCTAATATTTTTTAAATCACATTTTCTCTTTTTTTTCTACACATGAACCAATTTTCTACACAATTCCCAAGAAATCTAGTCTAACATAATACATAAAAATGAGATACAGAAGATAAATAACATCCAAATGAATCATTCTCACTAAAGTTTATATGTAGTAGCCCTTTGTCATCAAATCTCCACTAAACACTACCACCATATACAACTTTGTGCCAGTGTGTTGCATTGGTCTGTAGTAGAGGCACTTGGAAACCCATAAAAGGGGGCTTTAGAGTGCAGATGCAAGAAAGCATAAGACCTCTGACTGTGATTAGTCAGCTTCTGTTTTTCTTTAAAGTTGGAAGTTTAATAAAAAACAGAACCTTAGAATCTGCTTCTACAGTGTTATCCTGATGGTCACTGGGCACTTTGTCTTTGATCTAGAAAACTGCATTATAAGTATGATGCTGAGGAGCACATTTCAACTGGCCCACAGAATTTTTGGACTCTGTGTTTAGATATAAGGTGTCTTCCATGTGGAATGACTTGTAAATTTAAGCTTGAGGTTTCAGACTCCTACAGATCAAAAACATTGATTTTGTACACCTCTCCTAATAGGTCTTCTCACAGCTTTTACATACCTTAACCTCACATCTTTTAGATACAAGAATCTATTTCACTGTATAAAAATATGGAGCACGCTTTTATAAAAGGGTTGGTGCCTAAAAAAGTGGTAGTTTCCAATATGGCACATCATTTATATAAGTCATTTGAAACAATCCACAATTACCAATAGCATGTAAATAACACTTACTTTTTTCATGCCTGACCAACTTGTCATTTTAACTTTCTTATTCTTTATGCTGCTTTAATAAGACTAAATGTTTTATTTGGGTTTCACAAAACCATAATGTAATTTTGTATCTATATCCCAAACTAAATGTCATTCTCATCTCTGAAATTCCTTGATACATATGCCCCAACATTCATATATGAAATAAAATAACCTTTACATGTCATTTACCTTACAAACTGGATAGTACCACTGGAATGACTGAAAGAACAGTCTTTGATTTAAGCCATAACTGACTGACTATAAGCAGTATTAATCATCTGTAACTTGGTCCTCCATCATCGCTAGGGAAGAAACATTGTTTTCATTACTCAAATCTTTGGGCTACCCTCTGCCTAGGATCAGCCTCAATATGGCAATAGATAGCCTTCTTTATTACTGTCTTCTTTTGGCCTCTGAATCTCCTCACAAGGTACAGTTCTCAAGTGACGGCTTAAAAGTATCACAGGCTTTGGGATTAGCAGACAACGGGTCCAAACTGCTAATGCAAAAGACATTTC
>NC_051406.1:38446518-38447246 GCF_015228065.2 Penaeus monodon | reverse complement strand
TATGATATGTAAAAAGCCCTACCATTAGAGTAAGTAGAAAGTTATAAGAAATAAATAGTTTAAACTCTACATTAACCCCTCCCTCTTGTCCTTGGAAGATCAGTCTCCCAATTAGAATCACATACATATTTAGGAGCTATTCTGATGGATGAAAATAACATGCAAATTATGAAGAGAGAGAAAAAAAATACTACTGTTCCCTTTCACTTACAGTGAATCACAATTTATTTTCCCTGCAAAAATCAGCACCATGGCTCATTGGGATATCAGTCGGCACACCGCATTCCAGTTGACAATCAAGGTAGATCTAATTTTCCAATGATATTAAAAAATCAAAATTTATCACCCCAGCCATAGAATCTCAGGCTCTTAATTTTACAACTGTAGGGCTTTACCAAAAATACTAAACTTAATACAACCTTGGAACACATTGGCCAGGAGCCTAGGATGCTGATATTCACAAAAAGAAAAAGAGAGATAGAGAAAAAAAAATTATGTTTTTAAATCTCCTCCAAGTGCTAAGATATCTTCTGTCTTTGGTATGGCCATTTTCCACTGCAACTTATTGTCAGACCATCAGACTGAAATTACAGAAGCTTTGGGTTTGAATCATTGAGCGAGCCAGACCATAACATGGCTCTTGATGGAAAAAGATGGGAAAAAAAAAGTAAACAGGAGAGGAAAAAAAGATAGTAAACAAAAGACATCATCACTATCTGTTCATGCTA
>NC_051406.1:38445803-38446003 GCF_015228065.2 Penaeus monodon | reverse complement strand
CTCAACAACATGATCAACTTATAGAGAAAAAGGAGTCTGTACAGCTGATTTTTTATTTAAAAGACCTTCATAGTCAATATCAGGCTTTTCCAGACAATTACTTGTGAAAATAAGGCATCTTTTAAATCTTTCTAAGGAATAATAAAGAGATGAGTAGAGTAAATAAAGAGA
This sequence comes from Penaeus monodon, assembly GCF_015228065.2. Lineage (NCBI taxonomy): Eukaryota > Metazoa > Arthropoda > Malacostraca > Decapoda > Penaeidae > Penaeus > Penaeus monodon. Next base: position 38,445,832 of record NC_051406.1, on the reverse strand, counting down.
GATAAAAGTATATATGAAAGGAAGGAAAA
>NC_051406.1:38444371-38445778 GCF_015228065.2 Penaeus monodon | reverse complement strand
ATCGAAGAGATGCAATGCAAAATATGACTTCCATTCTTCCACACCTTGCTTCCACAGTCGTACTTTTAAGATAGAATGCCCACTAACTTGACGCTAAGAGATGCCGATTCATCACTGAATAATAATCATGTACACCTGAAATATTTCGGCAGTGTTGGAAAGTGTGTTCAACCTACTTTTCTTTCTTTTTTTAATCAGATTTGTTCACTAGCAATTTGGCAAACAGGACTTAAGGGTTGCCTCTCTTCTACCTTCCTTAGCTTCACCCTTAAAAACAAATGGATACATGCTATCCATTGCTTGGAAATATACGTTTAACAAATCTGACGTAAAAGAAGCAATTGAAGTTTAGCGGCATTTAGAACATGGGTGTGCGCGGCCTCGTGGGGGGTGAGTAGCGCACATGATGGTAGTGTCGGTGACTGTGACTGCGGTAATGCAAGGAGTGGAAGTGTTGATGTCAGAGGAACAGCGGGGGTGTGGTGGTGGCATGATGGCGGGTCACAGTGGCAGTGGAGGAGTGAGGTCTGAGAGGGGGAGTGCGTGGAGACCGAGGTGGAGGGCCCCCATACGTGTGGTGGCCAGACAGTGGCGGAGGTGTAAAGTGCGGCGGCAGCCGACGGCGTCTGCTGGACCTTCTTCTGCATGAACCTCCCAAGGTGAGGTGAGACCCAACCTAAGCAGGTGAAACAGAGCATAATAGCTTTTGGTATTAAAGAATCTGAAAAACTTAGTAGAACATTAAAAAAATACATATCTCCAAGCTATCCACCATATTAATCTAATTACTTAGTTAAGTCTTACTTAATATTACTGAGGTTTACATTGTAAATATATGCCTCTCTGAATTATACAGGCATACATTCCTGTCTTCTTATGTTTTCCAATACAGAATAGAGAAAACAATATAAATACCCTATGGTAATTATATAGACATCTACAAACAAGGTCGCAATGATCACTGTTTTAGTTACAAGGTCCAGCTTTCAGGAATCTTACCTCAACATTAAATAATGGTCAACAATACTTTTAACTTATATTGTGTCAGAGCCCATAACAATTATTATATACATTTCTTTTATTCTGAATATAAATGATACTAGCAAAGCAAACTCTCTTAATATATTACCATTTCATAACTAATCTGGAGTTGAGGATCCCTACAGTAAATGCAGTAATGTCTTGCATTATTCAGATAACCAATGTATCTTCTGTGCTCAATCTTAGCAAAAAAAATATCCATACTTTTAAATACTTTCAATAAAAAACTTCTGACCAAGTAAAAAGCAACATTTGATAGATGGGCAGGTGTCTGTTCTAGATCTAGTGCAAAAGTTAAAGCAATCAGGTATGAACCCAATCAGATATCCCAACTAGGATAAATCTGTATACCCCTACATTTTATGC
>NC_051406.1:38443202-38444334 GCF_015228065.2 Penaeus monodon | reverse complement strand
AATTCAGTCTGACAACTTCTCAATCATCCTCTCCCACTATGGTCAACTCTGCTGTCCAAGATAAGGAGTCAGAATATAGAACATGAAGGCAGCAAAAGTCAGTACAGCTTACGGGAAAGGAGAGGAATCCATAAACCCCTCATATAAAAAAAAATGAGTTATGATTTCCATTTGTCAAATGAGTCACTTTCTGGCTCTTTGCAGTCTGGTGCAAAGATTGGTTAAAAACTGGAAAAGGATGCAGGGGAGCAGAAAACAGAAAAAAAAGTAATACAAAAAAAGCTAAGAATGGAATGTAGATCAGATCAGTATAGGTTATACTGTACACCTCTACACTATTGGCAGTTCACAAAAAAGGAACAATCAGTAAGGTAAAATATTTCAGGTATAAAAGACCACCTCAGAGGAACATATTAGAGTGCCAAAGGACAAAGCTGATAAGCAATATCAATGCATTGCAGGAAACATCTCAAGAGATGTAAATCCTCCTATAATAGCCCCAGGAACTGAAAAATAGCTGTGTATTTCTAGAACCACTGACCTACCCTGACTGGTGAAGCCAAACAGTGGCAAAAGGCACAAGTCAAGTCAAGAAAGCTTACAGTTAGTTAAAACATGACTGTAAAATCCAGATCTGACAGTAACTCTGGAGATTAATTTCACTTCATAAAACACAAAGAGAATACAAGAAAACAATAGTGAATTAATCATGAGCAACTGGGATCTCATCATGACACATTGCACACTGCAACCAAAACTGCAAAGTGCAGTAAAACTGCAATACACAGAGTGAACAGAAGGGCAAAGAGAGAAAATAACTTTTCTTATCTCACAATAACAAGAGGTAACAAGAGAGAAGAGTGGTTGGTGACTGAGGGACTTCCTTGGTTCTTGGATGCACCATAAAACTGGGATGGTAGCACTAAGTCAACTCAATTGCAGTTTCAGAATGTGATTGTACCTGACTACCATAACATTTGCATTAGATGTTGGGGTACCAAAACTTATATCTATAGCCATGATTTAGGAATGGAAACTAAACAAACAGATTCTTTTGACAATGCTTAGAATACATAGGTTAACTGTATAAATCATAAGACAAATATAAAATAACAGCCCCTACAAGCCCCAC
>NC_051406.1:38442835-38443161 GCF_015228065.2 Penaeus monodon | reverse complement strand
GCCAAATATCCACTTCCCTACTATTCTTATAGTTCTTCAAGATTGCAATAAAACACAAAACAATGCTGTATTCTCTGACTAATCAACACAATGAAAGCCTTTACACCACATCCCTACCTGATGGTGTGATCCATCTCCCAGATCTAATGACATCTGCGTTCCTTCCAAGTCTTCAAGGCCCTCAAGGCTGCCTAAGTGACGATCATCCAAACTACTTCCTCCCAAATGCAAGGCAGACAGCGAGGAGGAGGCCAGAGCTACGTCTGGCACCATATCACTCAAGTGTCCTTCATCACCCTGAAGGAGAGATGGAGAAAAAAAAGGAA
>NC_051406.1:38440248-38442797 GCF_015228065.2 Penaeus monodon | reverse complement strand
ATGGAACTTGATATACACCTTTCATTTTCTTTACCTTATAATTTATGAATATACTCAAAGATATTGAATAGTTTGTTATAAAAACACATGAACCGTAGAATATGAAGGCCCACAGTCTTATACACTTTTAAATCCTAAAACATTATGTAATTTTCTGAACACATAAGTATATATACTTGGTTAGGATTTTCAAACAATAGGAAATCAATAACAATACAGTTTCTAGTCCTTATACTACTGAATGGTATAGTTTTTATATATATAGCTTAGACCTCAAATGTATTGGCAAATTTAATTTGAAAAACAGGTTTTGTAACATTTGGAAAATTCTATTGCAACAAGCATCTCATGAATAATGTGAGAAGCCAATCTCAAATGGACTAGAGCTGACAAAATGTGATTATTTTTTCTACATCATGGCATATATCAGATTGAGTAGAGTAAAATTTATGTTGTTAGTTGGTTAGGTTATGGATCCAATTTGGTGAATATATCCATCTATCCTATGCTTAGAGAGATGACTTTTCACACTCACTTGCATAAGACGGAAGTGATGTGAAGGAGGCTCGAGAAGTGGATCCAAGAGGAATTCAGGAGGATGTAATTTGGACCTGCCCTCGTCCCTAACTGAACAACGCTTCTCCACTTCTTCCTCTTCCTCTTCGGTGTATGAAGCTCCCTGTTACAAATGAATATTAGAAATCATTCATATTTTAAATGATAATATGAAATGAGTGAAGCTGACTAATCCAATTCAACAAAATGTTGCAGAAGTTTCCAATCCTACTAAAGAAGCTGAAAACTCACCTCCAACACATCGGCAACAGAATCTGGCAAGTTGAATTCCCTCACAACACGTAAGCGCACTTGTCGTCTGAGCATTCGTCGGTCACTAAAAAGGAGTGAGGCAGCTCGCTGATAGCCCGGGGTGGACACCAGCTCTCTCTCACGCCTTACCATTGATAGCACTGTTGAAATTTAGACTCATTAGGCTCACTTCAAACAGATGTACATTTAGCCTGAAGAAACTCAAAAACATATGCTAAATAAATTTTATGGATACCTTAGATACCTCACCTATATTTCTATTAAACACAAAGTTTACTTTGTGCTTCTCATTCTTTCATACCTTTAGGAAAAGAAGAAAAAAATATATGACAAGCATTTTCACCTGGTATGGCAGCTGCAACAACATCCACAGTGGTAGGTGGAGCATAAGTTGGTTGGTGAGGAGCATTGTCTTCTACCATGTAAAGGGCATCAGGGATGTGGGATACATAACACTGCAGTCGGACCACGTCCACTCCACCAGCAGTCTGCTCATCTACCACAGACTAGAGGTGTGAAAAAAATATAAAGGTTACAATCTTTACCCAGAGTGCATGAACTCCTTACACAAATATAACTATGTCTGTAACCTTGAAAAAGGTTGTTACAGAGGAAAATGTATTCCTATCCCTCTTATATGAAACAAACAGGATACAGCATTTGCAGGAAAAGGTGGAATATATTCTAGAATGCACTCCTATTTCTAATATATGAAACAAATGGGAGACATAGCAGTGCATATCCCTCATGCCTCTACAATCACAAAGAAACTATTAGCCACAGATCTATACTGCGTTTCATGTTTGACAATATTCCTTGTTTTCTAAAAGCTTCAGACTAAAGATGACTAAACTGTCATCCATTAACCAAGAGGAGACAGAATAACTTGATTTCTGAAACAATACTGCTGATCAGCTGATATCTGGATCCAGTCAACAACTGTAACTATAAAATCTAACTATATATAAAACCAATAAACCAACAAACCTTTATTTCCTCAGCATATGGAGTAAAAAGCCTGGGTTTGACAAACAAGCCATTGTTTTTACTTCGTATCCAAGCATTCACCCTGTAGTTTGTTGTATCATCTCCTATCATATGACTTGGTGGGGTTGACACCAAACCTCGTTTAATAGCCTGATGGAAAGAATTGAAAATTAATACACTCAATATCTGAATTCTTGTACATTGTATAATAATCCTTCTATAGTATTCTAAATACATCTGTCTCATATGATGTTGCTAATACATAACAAAGCTTCAATCCTCCCTTCTTAATATATTCTCCCAACCTCCCACACAAAGGCTCATATTTGTGCAACTCTAATTAACAACAAACATTCTGTATTAAACATATTTTTTTTATCTGTTGCATTAAAAAAAACACACTCCTCAATCCAAAAATGAAAAAACCACATCATTCAGTTATACTATTCACATGCTATAACAAAAACAAACAAACTCCTCTCTACATGAACTTGCCTGTGTGAGAATGTCATGGTTCGGAGGTAAGACATGGTCCATGCGAACGTGAGGCAGGAGCTCTGACAGTATCTCTCGCAGCTCCACGTCATTCATGTCCCTTTTTCTCAATCCTTTACGAGTTACCGAATGAGCCGTTTGGGACACTAGATTGGGTTCTATGAGAACAAGACAATTTAAAGAATGAGGATTTTTTTCTTCTGAGGGGAGGGGAAAGCATGAAATATGAATAAAGTGGG
>NC_051406.1:38437547-38440203 GCF_015228065.2 Penaeus monodon | reverse complement strand
CTAGAAGACCATAAAGTATTTTTCACCAAACCAGAAAAAGAAAGTGAATAGACGCCCATTCCAAATAGTGTTCTTTTCTTATTCAGCCCTAAAAATCAATAATTACATACTATCAAGCTCAGATTTACAGTCATAAATCTTTGCTTACACATCATATACACAAGAATATAGATATATTAACCTCTATCTTCCATCCGCCGAAGCAACTGGTGTTCTCCCCATCGCAGTGTTGCTTGCAGGACATCTAATTCTGCTGCTTGCAAGAAGTCTGATATCAAGGCTTCTAATAACGTTGATTTATCCAGTTCCAGTAATACACCTGACTGAGCAACCTGAGGGGTAAACCATAAAATCATCAGACTGAACACATCACAACATAATGTATAACTTACTTGGTATGTATCATCTGAATTAATCCTTTCTTTTCAAAAATGTATTGAAAAAATTCATGTCTTGTTTCACATGAGCAAAGGGAATGATCAAAAAGGCATTGAAGACTCAAAAAAGCCTATATCCATTTTCTGAAAAATCTAGATATCTAAAAACTACATCAAATTTTACACATTCTCCTAATTACCTGAGAGAATTCCTCCCGCAGAAAGTGCAGTGCCTGTCGATGTACCCAGGCTGAACCATGGGCTTCTCCAGACCAGCGCAAAACTGACACCAGGTTATCAAGGCTGACTGACTCCACTATCAGATCTTCACAACCCTGATGAAAAAGATTGCACATAATTGTATTTACCAAATCTGCTGGTGCTGAAAGAGGAGCAGGCTCACTAAAACAACATAAAGCCTGTAAGCAGAGGACTCAATATAACTGCTTATAAAAGACAAAGCTTATAAATGAAAAAAACTAAAAAAGATACATAAATAGTACAAAAATTCATAGTTCTATTTATATAGCTTGCCCTAAACTGCCATAAATCCAAGCTATTGCATATTCTATATAAAGATGATAAAGATTAGAATGCAGTTCAGAGAATTCCTAGTATGTTCCCTTGACATTCCTTGCTTGCATGAAAATTAAGGACAATATAGACTATCTGATGACACACAAATCCATAGATTTGTATATATATTTTGCAATCTCCATTCATATTTCATTCTACTTTTTTAAAATATAGTATTCAGAATTTACAACAAAAAATAATAATCCATTTCTTTCTAGTTCTACATTTGCATTATTTTCAAGCATTTTCTGTATGAACTTTATTGATGTAAATAAAGTTAGCTACTACAATCCAATATAAAAAAAAATATAAAAAATATAAAAATTCCATGGATTAAGGACTGTTTCATTCTTCATGATAAAATCAAATTGATAAAGGAACTATCTGAAACAAATAAAACTAATGATTAAGAAAAAGAAGATAAAGATGAAAAAATATATATTGTGGCTTTAACTATTGCAAGGAAACATTATGCTAAAACATATTACTTTACCTGGGTTAGTATATCCAATTCCAGAAAGCGTCCAATTTGGTAAATTTCCATTGCCTCTTCCACAACTGTCATGTGAGTACGGCCTGTCTGCACAATGCTTTGTGCTTCACTCAAGCTGTTGGTGCTTGTGGAATCGCGGATGATACAGGAGAGGTCTAAAGTGTCCAGGTATACAGCATGAAGAAGCACCCTGGCATATCTCTTGGGTATGACACCTTCATCTAATACTATTCTCGTTGGTTGGGGAATTCCTCGTTCATACATGTCTTCACTGTATCGTTGTCTGCGCTGAATCAGGCTTCTGAAGAATGGTGAGCGTGCACTGAGAATAGCTTTATGACAGTAAAGTTCTAACCGATTGTGAAAACCGTAATCTGATGAACCAGCCTCTCCATTTTGGTCAGACTGGTTCATTTCCCCACTTGCAGAAAACACTAACACACAGTCCGCATAATCACCAGAATCCAACAGGTACCTAAGATCGCACTCAAGTGGGTTGGGCGTCCCAAATTCCTCACACAACTGCATTAACATGTCCAAGTTACTGAGACCCATTTGAGCTTTACTCGTCCCATCATATGCATTGAATTCCCCTGTGTATAAGTAACGTAAAAGAGCACTGAACATCGGAATGTCTATCCCAGGAGTCCGTATATCCACACCAATCTGGGCCCCATAGCCAGGTATCTTCTTCAGCACCTCCTGCAACATTAAAAAAAAAAATATTAAGAGCAACATCCATGTCTAGTAATATCCTATACAAGCAACATATGAACCTTTTATGTTCTGAATATTTCCCTTAAGTAGACTGCCAGTGTTAAAAAGTCTACAAATCTACAAATACAAAATACTTCATACATTAACCCAACAGCCATTACAAAGCATGAAGATCAAAACCCTTTTACAGTGGCTCCACTAGATCATGAAAGAACCAACTGTACCTGGAAGTATGGACAACGGACACTCAGGATGGCCCGGTGGACGGGGAAGATGGCTCCCTGGAACACCAGGTCAACATCCGTGCAGTACTTGTAGTCAAACAGGTCACTGAGATCTTGTTTGTACGTCGGGGCTGGCGGTCGTGCCAAGTCAGCCTGAATCAAAGGAATTGTGTTAACCACAAATGTTGTGTCATTTGGATACCTATTCTTTTGTAAGACCTAACATATTTCATACCACATACTAGCTAAATATCAAACTACTTTTAAAA
>NC_051406.1:38435485-38437496 GCF_015228065.2 Penaeus monodon | reverse complement strand
ATGACATACAAAAAAAAAACAACTCTTTAAAGCTGATATAGAAAAACCGTACAAATAAAAAAAGGAACACAAACCATGACCTTTCCAGGCAAACTCTATACTCATCTGATAGTAACACCAAAAAAGAGACTTGAAGTCAGTTATAAAATCACTTATTCTAATTCAATAAATAATAATAAAATATAAAAAATTACAATAATAGCAAAACAAAATATATACATATGAAATTACAACAGAAAAAAAGCATATTATAATTATTATTTTCTTCAATGGTAAGTGCCTGTTTTTTATATAAACTCATTAGTGCTCCATACAACAAAAATTATAATGGCAACAACTTCAATCAAATAAAAAACATACATGGCAGTAAAAATTTTAAAAAAGCCCACAATATCATTTAGTCTAAATTCAAAATCTACAAATTAATCACCACAGCTCTAATTTCAGGTATCACTTGTTAAATTGTAGGACTGCACAAAGAGAAATGTCTTCATAGAATGTATTGTCTCTGAAAATGCAACTTACGATGCTGAGCTAATGGTAACTGTACTTTGCTACAATGAAGTCTATATAAAGCATGTAATTATTTGTGAAAGAGGAATGGCTATTCACAATAAATATTTTGTTAAGAGAAAACCGCATCTCTATTGCAATAACAATATAAAAGTATGATATACAGCATTATCACAACAAGTATTTGCAACTATACATATCCATGACACCATACACACTTTACTTCTCACTAAAGAGCTGAACATCAGAAATAATGTATGAATTCATCTCCTTTGAGTGGATAATCACAAATTAGTCTGCTACAGCAATGAATATGACATATGGAAACAAATCTATGTCAAAATGCCATGAGCAACGCATTACTGAACACAAATCCAAGAAGCTATGACTCCTGTCTCAGGTTCAAATCTGAGTGTGGTTAGGCAGATTTTCAATAGTTTTATATGCACAAATATGCCTTAAGAAAAAATGTTCTCCTAAATTTATCATTAAATAGAAGAACAATACAAAAAGATGTTTCTGAAAGATTACCTGCACGGTAAGATCCTTAAGAGCTGCACTTGCTTCATACTCCTCCCACAGTGCCGTCACCTCCTGTACAGTCCAATCGCTCACCAGCTCTCTGATCACCCGCGCATGGTCGCATGACTTGGACGACCGACGCCGACGAATCAGCTTCTTCCTCAAGGTTGCCAGGCTAGTCAATTTCTTCTTTTTCTCCCTGCCAAAGAAAAAAAAAGTCTCAATTTTGGCTGACCTCTATCCAAGTAAATAGTTTTATTGCATTGCCACCTCTAGAGAAGACAACACTAAGACCTGATGTTAAAGATACGAAAGTTCAGAACATCCATAAAATAAAAATCAAGAATGTAAAAAATGTAAATCCCTCCAAATAATAAAAATATCTTTAACTAAATTATATACAGTTTCCTTTCTTCTGGACTAAACAGAATTATTGATAATTATTGTTGATCATGAAGTAAATCTGAATATTTTGTTTGCTCATAAAACTGTCCTGACTTAAAAGCCTTATAATATCTCATAGTAATATAAAAAGAGTTGTATATCAATCTAGTAATAAGCAAAAGAAGGTTAGCATATACTGTTGCAAATGTGTACAAATGATATTAGTTTAAAATTCATTACTAAAGAAACACACCCATATACTTCCTATTCAAATGAGCTTTCATTAACTCCTTAAAAATAAAGAAAAGTGATCTCTGTAATAAGATGGGCATCAGCACATGCTTTGCTTGTTTAACCTCTCTATAGTTTCCTTCAAAATGATAATAAAAAAATGTATCTATCATACTGATTGTGATTACTTCCTATTCAGAACAGAAATGATTTTATTCTAGGATACGTCAGCAAATAAAACTGCAATACAATTCCTGCTCTTGGTTTTGGAATGTAACAAATGTTTTTGATCCAGAAACACTGTACATCAACCAATCTCTTCATATGGGTCTACTTAAAAAAGTCTGAGGGAACTTCATGT
>NC_051406.1:38434883-38435463 GCF_015228065.2 Penaeus monodon | reverse complement strand
TCTGTGTTCAGCTGTTTGCTTGTATTTCATTATATAATCCTTACAGGGTCAAAATAAAAATGAACAGCATGGGAGGATTTGATAAGATCCATAATTTTAATTTAAACATACAAAATTCCACAAACAGCTACTATGAAGGTCTTTACTTTATGTTAAATAATCTGAAAGTCTTTAACTGTACATGTAAAAACTTCTGATAAAAAATCTTAATAAGTTCAGATCTAGTCCTTCAAACACAAAAAAAAAAATGGTCCAAGGAAAAGCATGAATTATTCAACTTTTCCCATTATATAATAATTATACTGTATAATTCCTAAGCTTTATAAAATAAATATAGGGTAAATTATGATTAAAAACATGCTCAAGTACATGCCTACCTAATAAATGAAAGAAAAGATTAATTCTTGGAAAGAAAACAGGAGGAGGCTGTAAAGAATTATTTTAAGATTTCAAAAAGAAAGTAAACAAAAAACAGTAAATAAATGATGAAAATATCAGGTGAATCTAAGTAAAGAGTCTCATCACTTATACTAAGAACACTGATATCATTGAATTACTTCTGATGTCCAATATCTTGAAT
>NC_051406.1:38434096-38434807 GCF_015228065.2 Penaeus monodon | reverse complement strand
ATTAGGAATCAGTTGCCAAGTGCCATTGCTTGGTGTCTCTTAATTATCATCTCTCAAAGAACTATCCTCTTTTCTAATGCTTACAGTTAACCTGTAATATCTGTGCCATGTGGCCTACCCAGCCACAGCAAAAATTATCATTACAGTTAGTCAGCAAGGACTAAAACTATAAATGAACAATACAGACCATAACCAATAAAAAGTTAGTATTAACAATGAGGGCCTTTTTATAAGATTTACCAAATATCATCATCAACATAATCTTATATTGTAATTAATAGCTTTCCTGTAACATGTTTTAACCTTTCAGCACATTTTTTTTTAATTCTTAAAAAATCTAAAATATCAATAACCAAAGAAAATATAAACTAAAACTCCTTTCAAATTTCAAGGACTTTCATTACTGGATAACAATAATCACATTAATCTATGATACAAAGTAAACAACAACTTGTTTCACTCTGTTGTTCAAGGAATTTTATAAATACTGATGAAAATAAATAATACAAGAGCTACTTTATCTTTCAATAAGTTGCTGCTCATTTTTTTAATACATCACCCTCTAGAAGCAGTGCATGGAGTGCATCATGGGGCTATTTACATAATCAAAAATCATATTCAAAAGTGGCAGCAGGCAGTCACTGTACTGCAAATATACTATGTAGGCTTTTTAGCAAGAAACTTTACCTTTTATCTAGTCTACTTTTTCTT
>NC_051406.1:38433554-38433928 GCF_015228065.2 Penaeus monodon | reverse complement strand
GGTGGGCAGGTGGGTGCTATGGGTATGTGTAAGTGCATGCATGCCTGTTTGTCTGTGTAATATATGAATATACATGAGCAATGTGCTTGCACATAAGAATATAACCAAGGATCCTTTATCAGCTGGTGAGTGCAGAGTCCTAAGAAAATAATATAACAATAACAATTCTTAACGAAATAAAACAAGAAAAAAACGTAGATCTCACGGGGTCGGAAAGACAGCGGCTCCAATGCGACATCGTACATCCAAAAACGGAGGCCGCCAACTAGAAGCAGTAAGTTACCAGAATTAGAATCTCAGTGTCATGCACACACAACCATACAAAAGGACATTCCTATGGATGAGGGAAGAAAAATTAGTAAGAAATTAGGGTG
>NC_051406.1:38431898-38432191 GCF_015228065.2 Penaeus monodon | reverse complement strand
AAAAACAGTACAGGTTTAGAGCTACAGCAGTAATAGCGGACAAAACACAAGCTTAGTTTTGGAGGAGTATGGACTGTGAGAAACAATAATGAATCGTTCAACAATCCTAAAACTTTCTGAAAGCAATGAATGCCCATCCAGTTCTCATCTTTTTTCATCATGATCACTTTCCTTGCACAAATGTCAATTAAATGCAATAACAGTAAAACTATGGCCAAAATTTGCCAAACTAAATCTTTCTAGCTTTGGGTGGTGTGATAAGTTTCCCATACTCCACCAGTGGTTCTGCTTTC
>NC_051406.1:38430005-38430696 GCF_015228065.2 Penaeus monodon | reverse complement strand
GAGACTACAGAAAACTACAGAGAATCAAACCTTTACCAGATATTATTTACAAATATTTACATATTGAAATAAACAGCAATCAGCTTGTGAGTTTGCATAAGTTTGTAGTAGACTCAACGTCTTCCTGTACTTTTTATATGCTCATTCTGCATCCATCTCTTACCTCTTTCCCCTTTTTTATATGTATTTATTTTTTTCCATGAGGGATTTAAGTCTTAATATAAGGAGGGAATATGAGAGAATATGAAGAAAAAGGAAAATGACATGGATGAGCATAAACATAGAGTAATATATTGATCAAACACAACTACATGGAGACTAACTTCCCACTGGAACAAGATAATGTCAGGATCTTTGGAAAAATGTGAAGAAATTATTCAGGCATTTATGAGAGCAAAGAGAATATCAGCATCCAGGTGAGGGAATGTCATAACAGCTGAGGATTAAGCAGACTTGTAAGCAATATTTATGCATTAAGCCACAAACACATCTGAGGAAAAACTTACGCGTTGAAGATGGCCTGAGGACCGACCCCCGCATCAGCCTGACATGATGCGTTGACCCCCATCCTCTTCATGCACAGTCACCTGCAAAAACAAGACCTACTCATATTATGAAGCACTGTGACTGACCTGACAAACTGTATGGGCATAATAGTGTGTGTATGTAAATGTATTGCATACTCACAATT
>NC_051406.1:38429301-38429566 GCF_015228065.2 Penaeus monodon | reverse complement strand
CACCACAGCTAAACTACAAAACTACCAAGAGTATAAATTCCTAAACCAATGGCCAAAGATCAAGTTAAAAAAAATATTTGAGCCTGCCAGAAATATTAGGAGAAAATTAATTTAGTAGCAAACTCTAATTCCTGATGGCTTGCATCCTAGGAACCAAGTTCACCACTAAAATCTAATCAACTGGCTCCTGGACCATGGCCAACCTTCCTATACATTTTCAACTCTACAGTAACTTTTGAAAGGATCCAATGCATGATTAGAGAGG
>NC_051406.1:38427374-38428913 GCF_015228065.2 Penaeus monodon | reverse complement strand
GACAAATCCATTTTCATGAGGTAGAAGTCCCTACAGATTAGAGCATTTAATCAAAGTTTCGGTGGGAGTGAGACATGAAATAGTAATTATAACAATAATGATCAGCAATAACAAAACTATGAAACCAAAGAGAAAAGGAAGTAACGAAGAAGCAAATATTTGAGAGAGAAGGCACAATCATACTCTCAGATGATAGGAGTCTCATCATAGCAACATCTTTAATCAATTTCAGGGTTGGACGTGACCATGTATGTATCACTTGCATCAGAACTAATCAATAACTTGACGCACTGGAGCTAACCAGTACATATGGTTGCCCATCATAACTCATGCCAGAGATCCTTCTATGCATTTAATTCCCGGTTGACATCGAGTTTAGCTCAGCAAACCTAATAAAATCTTAAACACCTCGTTCACACCGAGGTAGGAGACTTCAATGTACAAGAATTCAGCAGATGAATAGCGCATACGGTCACATACTCCTATTAATACACATCTACATACCAGCCTCGTCATGTACTGTGATTCCTTGCATCACGGGAACGGTAGCCGCACACACCGCTCTGGGAGTCTTACGTACTTGCGTGCCCCAAGAACTTCATTTGCAGGGATACCGCTTCAGCTTTAGTTTTCTCCGAGTTCATCAGAGTTTAAAGCTTGCAGCACACTTTTCTTTGACTGACTTGAAAATCTTAAAGGTGGACCTGTCACACAAGGCTGTATGTTTACCTTTTGCATTCTCCAGCAAGAAGTTCAATGCTGATGTGTGCATAACGGCACATACTACCCATTATTACTACAGTGTACAGTTTCCCCGTTAGAATGAAGTAATGCTAATAACGAAGCAGTTCTCCTGCTAAATAATAAAAGAGAAATTGTACGTTATTCTCCTAAACTTTATGAGAGCGCGCATCATTCTTAAAGAAGAACTTAAAGCCAGAGTACCCACAGGCCCTAAGGAAATGGAGCGATGTTCACACCTCGTAAACTGCGCAAGATAAATAACTGTTATTCAAAACACCGAGTGAGTTCAGAAATATAAACACGGCGAACAATTAATGCATATGAACAAAGAGTCAAAGGACGATAACGATATGGAAAACAAATGCAGTCGCCAACAAAACAAATAACATTACACGCACCACACACGCACGCGGGTGGGGGACCCTTCGCATTGCACAACACAAGGGAACGAATCTACGGGGTCATTTTATGCGATAAGTAACCCATGGCATTCGTAACTTTAACACCACTGTGATGAGGTTTCTGAGTGTACTAATGCAAAATCTTTTTTCTCGAAACAGCGAAAATAAACCAGCGATCCTCACGACCAGAGAACACTGCACAAAGAACAACAATTCCGCAGTACGTCAAATGTTCTCGAATTAGACCATTAAAAAATGAAAGACAAGTTTTCAATGGGACTGTGAGTGGTGCCTTTGACTCCTTATCTTGGCGATTTGAACCCGAATTCAACGAAGTAATATCTTCCTTGTGACAGGCAGACGGGGGTAGCATAAAGGAGACGGATAAATGGGT
>NC_051406.1:38424918-38426057 GCF_015228065.2 Penaeus monodon | reverse complement strand
CTCAGACTCAGACGAATGCAGATAATGGAGAAAAGGAGGAAGAGTAACACGAAGGACGGAAGGACGAGCACCAACAAGGGAGGGAGAATCGGACGCAGGCGGCGGCGGCGAAGGCGCGGGGCCCCGCACGACGAAAAGCCGGAGAAGAGAGGAGCCGAGGCCCGGCAGCCGACATCCCTGGTCAAGGTCGCGGCGGCAGCACCTGTGACCACGGCATCCCACACAGCCGGCCCGCTGCCCCTCGAGCGGCGTACGGTCGAGCGTAAGCGGGAGGCGAGAGGGAGGTGGTGGCGTCGGCGGGGGTGGCGAAGCTCCGGGACGAGGTAACAACAGTAGTAACCATGACAACGGGTCCCCACCGCCAGTAGCAGCAGCATCAAGCCACGGAGAACTTCCAGCTCAGAGTCCATGCGGCGTTCTCGGCACGACGCGCCTGCCTATCTACGCAGGACCCTGACAACAAGAGCAAGCACGCTTTCACCCCTCCCTCCTCCAACTCTCAGCAAATTAATCGACAAATGTTTCTAACCTAGCAATAAATCCTACGATCGTTCCCCGGTCAAAGGAAATAGGATCACGTGCCAAAACAGAATTCCTTTCTTTGTGTTCGAGTTTCCTCCAAATTCGCGATTTCAGGAAGCGAGCGCCGACGCCACCGAGCTCTGGCGTCCGTGAAGCCCTTGTGGAGATGAAGCCACGAGCGCCCAGTCGCGCTACTCCTCCTACACATCACCACCGTCAAGAGCGTGACCATCATTATCTCACATCATCACCTCGTGCATGAGTCTCTCCGCCGCTGCTGCAACCCACTCCACTCCCCCCCCTTACCCCATCTCCCCCCTGCCGCCCCCTCCGACCGACCCCCGCGCCTCGACACGTTCCCGTCACACGCAGAGCGAGGGAAAGCAGCGTGCATGCATCACCTGCACTAACGGCATTACTGCTGCACTTTTCGAACATCTGTGTCAAGCACCGCCACCTCCGGACGGGTTTGTTGGCGCGGGACTGTCCCGAGGATCTTCTGGCTCGCTCGAGATATTCCCACACACTGGCGCAAAAAATAAACACGGAGATTTTGCGTCATTATTCCCAAATACCCTCATGGGTACCACGCATCGAAATCGTATGAAACAAAAAAA
>NC_051406.1:38423288-38424493 GCF_015228065.2 Penaeus monodon | reverse complement strand
TTTGAATTCTTTACAGAGTAGATTAGTATAGCCCTCGAAAATTAGGTAATAGTAACAGGCCCGAGCGCAGGCACGGCACAGAAAAACTATGCATACACAAGGGTGCAATCCGAAGGCACGCCAGAATCAGTGCGGCTCATTTGAACACGAAAGACTCTCCCCTCCACGTCACACCAGAAGGCATCACAAGTGTTTGTCCGGCTCATGCATCAAATAGCATTGATGGAAAAAAAAAACAGTAAATGTGTGGGCACACTTCATCCGCCTTCGTCTATAACAACCATATATTCTTCTGGACTACTTCCCTATTCCTCGAATTTATGTACTACCCCCCCCCCCCCCAAGAAATCTTTACCTGCCTAAACCCAGCGAATAAACAAGCCCACTCCCCCACACCACCCTCCCCCTCCCCCTTTTTTTCTTCCCCCGAAGTACAAGGATTACGGGAAAATCGACCACCGAGGGTACTAATTGGACAGCCCTCGTCCTTCCCCGCAGCGCACTCCTCCTCCTCGCTCAAACGCCTGCTGCTGGCCCCGAGTACGAGTCCGCATGGCAACGAGCTACGCCGAGGACACCTCCCTCTCCCCACTCCTCCCCAGACGATAACGATTCCTGCATTTCAGCGACCTCTCCGAATGACGACGTCCTCCTCCCGTGCGAGAAGCCAGGTAGCGGCGTCGGGGATACAGTGCCTTCCCGTAGCACTTCTTGTTTTTCTCACGACGGCGACCGACAGCGACGTCGGTGACATCAAAAATTAACGGCACGGGGAGCAATAACGGTGATGCGAATGATGATGACTCGACAAGATGAACAGGCACGCAGAGCAGGCACCTCCGTTCTTTGTCACTCGCTAACTGAATAATGGCGAAGATTGCGATAAATAATCAAATAACAGTCTAATTATTTCGTTGCCGAAGAGGAGGTTATCACTCAATTCAACCATATTAATCAACCACGATGGTACCAGATCATGTGGAAGTTACGGCACTGTTTCATGCTCCTCCAAGTTCTATGAAACCCGAAAACTTCCGCGGAATTCAAACAACCGATAGAAGTCTCGCGTGTCTGGGACGCATTTACTTCATCGAAGAATTTACAAGGCGTGTTCGTAAGGTATATAAAGCATATTAAGAAGCATACCCTGAAAATCTGGTCCTCGAAAGCACTTGTAGCATTCCCATGTCAAAAGTAGGGTGTAG
>NC_051406.1:38422792-38423165 GCF_015228065.2 Penaeus monodon | reverse complement strand
CCATCTCATTCCCCCAGTGGGAGAGAGAAAAAGAAGAGACGTAAACAAATCACGAATTTACTGGAACTCAAAGCAATCGCAGCGTGCTCCACGTGAGAGGAAGGGTGAGGGGGGAGAGAGGACAAACAATTCAATCTCATGCAATACATTCTGAACGGTTCGCACAAGACACCGAGAAAATAGGAAATATATTTTAATCTGGCCCTCTCATCTCACGTCAAGAGTCTATCATAACCGGGCAAAGCGTTTATACCTCTTTGCAATATGCTGATACCTCTTTGCAGGAGCCGAGGATCGCCGCCTCCAACAGCGCCTGCAAACGAGGGCAAAGTTACGGCCTTTGAGCGCATGTGACTTCGTTGCAAGCGGGGGG
>NC_051406.1:38422262-38422702 GCF_015228065.2 Penaeus monodon | reverse complement strand
ACACGCGGCGCCGCTCGAGATGGGTAAGAAAGCGTCTCCAAAACTTGGAAGGAAATGAAGCATTTGCTATTTCGTTTGTCATTACCTTCAAAAGGGGAAAAAGGGGTAACCCTCATTTCTCAGAGAATATAAAATAAAATAACGACGATTCCGTCCCTCTTTCGAGCAGCTCCATCGATTTCTTTCAGATCCATAAATCAAATCAATTCTCAGGTACAGAAATATCGCCCAAGAAATAAGAACTTTCGCAGGCATGAACTGAAATCGACACAATATTAAATGCCAGCGACCGTGACACATCAGTCACAGTCAACCAGACGGCTTAATTCTTCGGCAAATATTCCAGGCAATTCTCACATAGCTCATCCATCCAAAGGCGACGTTTCTTCATCACGAGGGTCTCGTCGTTGTCGACGGAAAGACCTTCGGAAATTCAGTCC
>NC_051406.1:38421833-38422221 GCF_015228065.2 Penaeus monodon | reverse complement strand
GGTATATCCTAACTCCTAATTCGGAAAGAGGGTGGGATTTCCGAACATTACTTTCGACCTATGAAGTGATGAAATTCAGTCGAGCGGCAACCTGAACCTCTTCGATATATACTGAAAATACATATACTGACTCAGTGCGAGAGCGGGGGATCATACGCAACGGATTATGTATACACACCTGAGCTTACAATGTCGTGCATATATCACTCTCTCTCCCTCTTTTCTCGCGACATAATACTTTGACATTTGACGGTGCGTATCCTGCGAGGCATACCCAACTGAAGGCATCGCAACTTGAGTAACGACCCTCTCTATCCCCCCCCCCCAGAAACCTCCCTACACTCCCGCCTCGATCATGCAACAGATCAGCCTCTGGTGCTGCTACTTC
>NC_051406.1:38421007-38421622 GCF_015228065.2 Penaeus monodon | reverse complement strand
GCATGACTTCACCTCCGACCTGACGTCACCGCGAGAACATCCGTGTACTTTGCTCAACACCTTTAAGATGTGTAAATAGGAAAAACTAAATAAACGAAGGCAAAACAAACCTCTCCTCTCTGCTGACGGAGGAAGAACAGTGTGTCGCTCACGAACCTAATATGACAAAGGGCAGAGCAAGAGGGCGCTTCCCCGCAGCATCTAAGAAGCCCCAAAGTGCCCTGCCCCTGGCTCCGAGATCCGACATGCTTCCTTCTCTTCACGATCCGCGAGGGGTTACATTCACGGGGTTCTGATCTCGCGTTGCTTTTGCGATCTAAACTTAACACTTGTTTCATTTCTTTTAGTCGTTGTACTGCACTAAAATATTATCTGTATTATTAAATCATAATGTTACAGATTGTGATGGAATTTTGGCCATGCTAATCACGGTTACCTGATTAAATAAACAAATGAATAAGGGGAGCCCATGTTCACAACAGGTAACAACAGCAATCACTCGTGACACTTTTATTGACCTAGACTGACCCGCCAAGCAGCTGCCCTTTCCACACCTGGTCATCTGTTTCGCGGCCGCCGCTAGCCACCTGACCTTACCAGTGCCCTTAACACCCT
>NC_051406.1:38419881-38420881 GCF_015228065.2 Penaeus monodon | reverse complement strand
GTGATATTGAAATAACAGAATCCTCCACCAATAAACAGTTTAACATACGAGAGACAATGTCAGTCCGGCGAACTCTAGACACCTTTACAAGCCTACGGAAAATATACACTGCCGCCTTCAACCAACAGACCTTTCTTATAAGGTCGTACAAATCTTATTTTATATTCTCTATTTCAAACAATGACGGAACCGAAATGAGCAGATTGACATTTAGCGGGACCGCCCACGTTATAAATCAAATGCCACAAATATCAACGCGGCGGACTCATCAAACACGTGTTGAAAGGTTATGACAAGATGCGTGTGCATTTAAGCCGATTCTGGGATAAGCACGTGACATACACTCAAGCCTACCCGCACAGCACCAGAACGGTCCCTGTTACCATATCTACAGGAGATACAGGAAACAACTTGCAATCTTGCGAAACACGACAGAGGGTAGTTTGCCTTTGCTGGGCGCCGAACAGAGATACCACAGCAGGTCTCCCCCAGGTCTCCACAAGCAGAGCCTTCGCCGTGTCTCTCCAAGCAATGCCTCCGCTGAATGGAGAACGCACTCGTGTTTACGACGGGGCTCGGACCAGGCCAGGCAGATGTAAACAAAGCCGGCGAAACACCCGAGTGGCTAAACTTAGGCCACGCCAAGACAAGACATTCCCAAAGTGCAACCTAGGCAAGCCGTACCGTCGACTGCAGCGCTCGACAATGGGACCCATGCCTTTAATCAGCTCACAATAGAGATAGATTGCATCAACCGCCACCGATCTAGTCGACGCCGATTGAGGGCCTGGTCCACGTCACGGCACCGCTCGTCAGCAAACGTAATTTGATCGCCCACTTTACGCACTTTGTTGATCCTCGCGAGTCACACAACCTTAGCTGTCTATTTGAAGAAGCTGCGGAAGTAGAAAGATGGAGGAGGGGGGGGGTGCGAGTCACAGTAACACCATGAAGAAAATGCATCATTACACAAATTAAGAAATACTCGTTTTATACCTAC
>NC_051406.1:38415399-38415646 GCF_015228065.2 Penaeus monodon | reverse complement strand
GTAGATTGAAAAGTTCTCTAACAATTTGGCTACTAGACTCCATACCAATACTTCTGGTTAATATAAAAATTCCTATCTTCAAAATTTATATTTCAATTTTGGATCATATCCATTTAGGATTCTATGATTATAGTATTCCAAGCTATTTACAAATAAGTACATGATCCATTAACTTTATCTTGGAAACAATCCTCTCGTCCCAGTTTCCAGCATTGCCAAATTTTTAAAGTGAATTAATGGATGACTG
>NC_051406.1:38414645-38415356 GCF_015228065.2 Penaeus monodon | reverse complement strand
AATTTACTTTTATAATCCATCAACATTTACAGTTAGGGACATGAATCTTAACCTCCCAATTTTAATTTAACAGACTATCATGAATCATTAAGCATTTCGCCTGTATATATCTAACTTGTAAATACAGTAATTAACAGCATAAATCTGTGACTTTCCAATTATAGTAGATCTGGTTAAAGAAAAGCCTATAAAATAATTATTTTTCTTGATATTGTAGAATATTAATATTCATTACGAAAAACTAGAAAACTGAAGCCATATTTACATCAACATTCTCATAAATATTCATATTACAATGATGAAATACAAGAATGTACTTTTAATCATCTGTTTTTGTTATGCATTTTGTTTCTCTCTCAAATTAATGTAAAGAAGTCTACTCTTATAATTTGCATATAAAAGCATTCTCTCAAAATCACATTAAACATCTTACTACAATGAATGAGTAATAAAAGAGAGATTTTAAAAATATCCATAAATTGCTCAATGGTGATTTTAACAATTTGGGTCTACAGGTATTTTGTATGATGAACTCTTAACCTTATATTTCAATTTTTTACTTTGTATGAAAGCCTATAAAATATTTTCATATATAAATATTATTAATGAGCAATTAAAACGAACCTGACAAAGATTGGAAAACAATCTGTCTGATACTCCATCAATTTCACACCAAGCATTTTAAAAAATTTGTTTAATAATGACTATTCA
>NC_051406.1:38412336-38414618 GCF_015228065.2 Penaeus monodon | reverse complement strand
AAGTGGAATAAAAATAACAAGAAATTCGTTAAAAAATCTCACGAATGAAAGGAATTTAACCCATGTCATAGCAAAATATTGTGAGCAAAAATATTATTAGGGTATGAACTTTGAGTCATTTTTCATAATACTACAGGAGCTTACTTCTTTTCCCACCCCACTACAAATAAGGGTTTTGCTCTAATAAAGAAACGAAAGCATTTCCTGAATATAGTTTCATTGGTATTCATGCTTTTGCTTATCGCTAAGATATAACTATTTGCAAAACTTTACAATACAGAGCAGTTGTGGTATCCAAGAACCTACTTTGTTTATCAACATATACTCACAATATTTGGAACCTACCACATAAACAAAGTGTTTTCTCTTACAAATGTTAATCCCTTTACCAGATGACTTCCATATTCTGGCATCACTTCTATGATTAATTTTAGAATTAAGAATAAATATTATATATACTCTTTTATTTAGATGCTTTCACTTATTCAGTCTCAGCTTTAACTACTAATTTTGTAAGAATATGAAAGTTTCTATTATAGCTAGTATAAATTCAATATATCTCTGAATACTGGATTTACAATTTCAATCTACTACCTTTCTGTAAAATAGGAATTCATTTTCTGTTTTGCTTTCTGAAGGAAATGCCCAAGAATACGTCCTAAATAGCTATCTTCTGGGCTCTTTCTCCAAGCAAAGAAGTATGTAAATAGTTGTATCAAGAAGAATTAATGCTTAAATGTCAATTTTCTGAGTTAATTGTTTTCAAAACCTAAATGCATTTAACTTGACTACTGGAAGAAACTGCTAATCCACACACAACCTGCCACTCTTTATTTCCACATTCTCCTTCGAGATGACCATTTGGAGGCAAGAATTACGGATTATCCGAAACGCCGGGACATATTACTTCTATTGAAACAGAGAGAAGCGCAAAATTGGCTCTAAAATAAGGGAAAAATATCATTTCCATGGCGGACTCTCGGATCAGGTTGAACGCCCCCTCAAACAGTCGCAGTGTAAACATAAGTCTATTTTCCCCCTTTGGGGCCGAATGTCGCCTTTTTTCCTCCGTAATATAGGCCTTCGATACTCTTTCTTCTCTTTCCACTCATTAAAAACGTCTAAAGACTCACCCAACTGTGCGAAAACACTTCATGAAGCTGGACTCGCCTGACATGTCCTGCATCGACAACAACAGTCCACAGAAAACTATTCAATAACGTGTCCGAAATGTTGGCCTCTATTCAACCCTGTAATTAGGAAACGAACTCGATACTTAGGGGGGGAAATACATCAGGGGAATTCGAAATAATATTTTCAATACTCTCCATAGCCTTAAGATAAAGACTTGTCTTATGATCGGTTATTTCATCCCTAGAAAGTATATAAAATGCAGGCAAAGTCCATGTGTGTTGCTTGTAATCGAACATCTATAACCAAATCGTAATTCCTCCTATAATCTAACTCTCGTCGATCTTTACTTCAAGTATCATACAATTTCCAACTTAGAAATACATCAAGATCTTCTGCGACAACAGAAAGAGGTCCCGTGTTGCACTACCAACAAAAAAGAGGAAAGAACCAGGAGGGAGAACCGCCGCCCCAGCCTGGCTTCCACCTTCGCCATTTTCCACAAGGAGAGACCGAGAGAAACACACTTTCCTCTTCCGCCAAGATGTTCGCCGCTAGGAATGCCGTGAGCAGGATCGCACAGGCCAGCAACACCATGGTGATGGCGAAGAGAACTAACGTCATCTCTGGACCACCGAAGAATAAGATTAGTACTTTGGTAAGTCGGACGATCCTCTTTCCGGGGGTTAGTGAGCCGGGAGGGCGATCAGCTGATCGCTCGGGAGAGGTGCAGTTGTACGAGGAAAATATCCTTCAGAGGCTAGGGTTGTGCAATTTTAGCCTTATTAGAGGTATCGGAGCCTCCTGTAGCAGAAGTGATCGCATATGAAGTGTTGGGTAATGGTTCTGTGGTATTGCGTCATCGTCGGAGATGATTATTTATAGCAGCTCCTACCCGGCGATATCATTGTAAAACCCAAATAGGCCGCAGTGTCTCTCACAATATGGATTTTCTCTGCTAATTGGTTGTGTTCTATTCGCCGAAATTTGCAGTGATCTATGAGGATAGTTCCACAATTAGCCAACCTTGATAGTGAATCAGTTCAAGTGTTTCTCTGCTTGGTCAGTCCAGGCTCTTATCATACCAGCATATGCATGAAGTGTTTTTTAGCCGTTGCCATTGTTGGGTTTTCAGGTCATAGGCAGTGCTC
>NC_051406.1:38411854-38412082 GCF_015228065.2 Penaeus monodon | reverse complement strand
GGTCTTGGTAACATTAGCCAAGTTTCCAATATTTTGGTAATTATTTATAAAGTGACCACACCCATTTTAGACGTTATGCTTGAGGATGCTCTTAGGAATCTATTAAAATCACCCTATGATCCAAAAACCAGTAATTGTCAATATACCTTCTCATAATAAATTGTGATAAATTAGATATGGATGGATTCTCACCAACTAGTACACAGATTTATAGGAATTGTGTAACCA
>NC_051406.1:38411487-38411760 GCF_015228065.2 Penaeus monodon | reverse complement strand
TATTTCACTTAAGAAATAATGTGTACAGAATAAATCATGGTAAGATAGTGTATGACTGATATGCAGGAGTGCCTGATGATCAGTTTGTCCAACGTTCTATCCTGCCATACGAATGTGGTGGAATCTTTTTTGTCCAGGGTGTGGGTTGGTCCTGTTGCTGTATTTCCCTAGCTGAAAGCTTCCAAGTGCCATGGACTTCATCTCCTGAAAGCATTTCTTACTACCTAATATCTTCATCTAGAATTGATATACAATTTTTTGCAGAAGTCATTA
>NC_051406.1:38410895-38410976 GCF_015228065.2 Penaeus monodon | reverse complement strand
CCATCCTTACAGGCAGTGTCTTGAAGGGCAGGCCCATGTCATGATCAGATGCAGATTAGTTGACATATCCTTTGTGTACAG
>NC_051406.1:38410601-38410718 GCF_015228065.2 Penaeus monodon | reverse complement strand
GGGATCAACTTCTGATATAGTTTAGTTCACACATCTGTACGTCATAAAGTAAACTTTGCTTGTAATAGATACAGTAACAGAAATTAGGAGAAATTAGTGCCTGAGGCTCTATCATCC
>NC_051406.1:38410044-38410370 GCF_015228065.2 Penaeus monodon | reverse complement strand
AGGGTAAGAAAATAGGTCACTTCAAATACTGTGTGGAGAGCAAGTCAATTATGTTCATATGGGGATGGCAGAACTCCTGATAGGGAAATATGGCCATTGAATGGAGGTCTGAAGGGGAAAGCCCCAGTTTTGGGAATTATTTTAGTTCATATGAAAATTTGTGCAAATCTCAAGGAGCAGCTGACTACCTTGGTGTGTGATCTTTAAGTGCACTGCCAAAAGCTACGAAGCGCATATATTCACATGTATTTTCAAAATAGATATGATCCTTAGTTGACAAAAATTATCAGTGATGTCTAAACACACTATAACATGAAAATGGATAA
>NC_051406.1:38409234-38409978 GCF_015228065.2 Penaeus monodon | reverse complement strand
CTGAAAATGCTGAAGGAGGTCCATAAGCTATAATATTTACTTGAGTAATGGCCCTTTAGGATTTAGGCCATCTGGTTAAGATCATAGCACATTTCAGGTGGGTTTGGATGTAACATAGGTTGGCAGCCTTTTGAATATAGTGTGTCAGTTTAAAAATTGTACCATATTTTTTACTACTTTGTGTACAAAGTATTGTTTCCGCACTGTATAGCTTATTCAAAATCAAATCATAATTAAACACTTGGTGTGGTGCACACAACAATCTTGTAGCAGCGAGAACACACAGTATGATTGTTCTGCTGAATAAAACCAAAATTATTTGTCCATGATTAAAATGATCGGATATCAGGATTTACTTATAGCAGTAGGCATGGCAACAGCAGTACTATGTGACTGAGGCTCACCAGCGGCTTGGGCATGTCTCATACCTATCTACATCTAGTTGTACCCACCTGCACCTATAATGTACTAGCCGATTACAGACAAATACTGTAAGCGCAGGGCTTAACCACCTTGTGATGAATGTTGTCTAATCACATCTTAGCAAACCAAGCTTGCTGGGTGGCAAGTACCTATCCTAGTGCCATTGAGCCTATTTAGCCTCATTTCCCCAAAAAGAATAGAGTATGTTGCAGCCAAGAGCGTGGAAAGGGGGGGGGTGATTTAATAAATAAAAACAAAGGTAGATATATTGACTTGACACTTCAAAGATCAAAACCCATAAATGCAGAAAATAGAAAGCAC
>NC_051406.1:38409108-38409188 GCF_015228065.2 Penaeus monodon | reverse complement strand
GTACCTTCAGCTTGTTATAGCGGACTCTTGCACCAGTTTTATCATGTTCAGGGATTTCTGTTACCCAGCGATGAGGAGTT
>NC_051406.1:38408061-38408846 GCF_015228065.2 Penaeus monodon | reverse complement strand
CACCTCAAATAAAGGAAAGAAAACCAAACCATTGTTATAGTAATTCATGAGGTAAAATTCATTATCAGTTGCTTTTATTCATCAGGCATTTCTTCCAGTAATTTAGCTTTTTCTTTCAACAGGAGAAGGCTTTTCATGGTGTTGCCATCGCTGTCGGGCTATGCGCTGTCCCCACTTGGGTCCTAGCAAACATCAAACACTACCGTGGCCGTGAGGAATAAAGCAGACGTAATCGATCAACAACAACATATATCTTGAATTGTAAAATAGTAACATTCACATGGTTAATATATCCTTTACGAAATGTCTCCTCCATTCCAAACAAGATGAAAATTGTGGAAAATCATTTTGTAAATAATAAATTATAGATAAAATACAATTTGTTTGTTACCCTACATAGTTATGGTAATTGAACATAATAGAATCTTCTCTAAGTAAATAATTATTATGTTTACTTTTCCCAATCACAGCATTGATGTTAATATTGATTCCAAAGTTTTCTCTTCCTCTGAACTAAACCCCTGTAAGGTGTATGAAGCACTTTTTCTGAGCAGTCAATTTTATTCTTGGTTTAAAGGCATCATGTTACCCAGTATTTTTAAACAATGGCTCACATCCACTTGTACAAGTGTTTCTATTCCCAGGTTTATAGAAAAAATGATTAAATAAAAAATCAGGTGAGAAAATTTTGTATCAAATTGGACTCCTACTGTAAACTTTTTCATAATATCCTATGTAAAAATAAGTGAAAACTGCCTTGAATCAAGTGTAATTACCATCTCCCT
>NC_051406.1:38405199-38405598 GCF_015228065.2 Penaeus monodon | reverse complement strand
ACAAAGTGTCACATAAGTACTACAACCCGTTTTTCTAGTATTGCAAATCATAGTACCTTCATTCTGTACTCTTTGCCTGAGTTCAGTCTCATTTAAGAATTCGCTATCAGACATCAGCAGCTGGAATTCATCCTTTCCTATTACTACCAGTAAATTAATTATAATTCTATTTCTAAAAGACATTGCCCTTTGCTCCAAAACTACCAGACAAAGTGATGAAGCCATATGTCTTTCTAGTTTGCAAACATTCATATATGTGCCTGCATAACTCGTGTATCTCTTACATTCCTTAGTTTTACACGAGCTCAGAGTCTATAACTTTTAATATTTTTGTTTGGAATATATGAAATCTGTGCCTCACTGCAACAATCATTTGCATTCATTTTTCAATTAAACCAC
>NC_051406.1:38400493-38403940 GCF_015228065.2 Penaeus monodon | reverse complement strand
TGGCCACAATCTCATTATCTGAATGGTAGGGGTTAATAATTAAATACTCCTTACAAAGCATACTATTATGACTTTATCATCACACTGTAAACTACTTATCATTTTATTGATTCCAGCTACTTAAAATATTTTCTCATGTAAACCTCCTTTCTGTATGACATTACAAAATGTTAAATAATACACAGATAAATAAGTGAAATCAAAGAAGATAAAAATATATGAAATAAACAGCTGAAACATTATTCCCCTTTATTTATAGTTTTGTGACATCTTTCAAATAAAAAGAGCAATAAGGATAAATGCATTCTTCATTTGCTATTCTGTCACACAATTACAGTCTGAAGGAATCAGTTCATACCTGAGCCAAATTATGGAAAGAATCTCTTATAACATCTCCTATAAATTTCCTATGGATTCACATCAGTAACAACTGTTTGACACCTTTCTTCATAACAATATGGTGAATGATGATAAAATACTGATAATACAAAAAATACAATAATGTAAATAAAAACAGATACAGGGCAAAATTAAGTAACAAACATATCCTTAATATTAGATGACTTTTTTTTAGGACACTTGTTAAGTCCACTGTCAAAGGATAAAAGCCTGATATATCAACAAATTTTGTTCTGGAATGACAGCACAGATCCCTAAAGACAGAAGAGACTTTAAGACTTAAATGGGTCTTTTTAAGGGAGCTTTGTCCTTTCTAAAATTCAAGTGCAACACTACACAACACAATATCAATCACACATATTATTTAGGAGTTTCTTCAAACCAAAGCTTGTGTACAATGGGAACTTCACTTCAGATGAAAAGAGTGAAATTCAAGCCTCATGGCTACTCACAAAGAACAGTATTAGAAAAGATGATTGGAGTGATTCATATAAATATCTGTATACAATGTGACTTATTTAACCGCAAAATAGATCTAATTTTGAAATTTGTACTGCACAAGTCAACTTTCCCTTTTAAGGATATTTTTATAACTTAACTAGATGAATTTTATGATTACACATGATGTACTTTGTTAACTGTTATTAAGAGTAATCATATGCTGAATATCACT
This sequence comes from Penaeus monodon, assembly GCF_015228065.2. NCBI lineage: Eukaryota > Metazoa > Arthropoda > Malacostraca > Decapoda > Penaeidae > Penaeus > Penaeus monodon. Next base: position 38,402,868 of record NC_051406.1, on the reverse strand, counting down.
GAAATACTGCTCTAATTTCATCTGGCTTGCAAAATGAAATTGTAATAATTTCTTTTGCAGTTCATATACAGATCATAAAAATAACTTTACTTGCTAAATAGTTATATGATAATGGTATCAATGTTACAGTGAAGAAACATTTACAGTTATTGAAAACATTATCTTCTGCCTCCTATTTTAAATGAATACAGATAAAAATAATTATACAGTTTTATATAGACACACCTCCATTCCATGAAGAAAATGTAGGCTACAGTTATGAAGTATTTTAGCATGTTCAACAAAACTTTATCTTCTACTACTTCTCAAAATCTGAAATTATATGGTTATTCCACTTTTCCATAAAATTCAGGTATTTCTTGAATGTTCTAACTTGTATATATTCTTTTAATCAGGGTTGGCAAAAATCAAATTACTTTCTTTAATAAAATCTATTTATGTCATATCCATATCACCACATTTAGTTTGTTTCTTTTTAAATGAGTGACTTTCTGAGTGTTATTAACTGACACATTCAAATATTAGACTGGAAAGCTATTTCTACCTTTCATATTTCATAATTCTAAAAGGCTGGAAAGCAGTTTTTCGTTAAGCTTTTATATACAAAGACTGACTAGAGAAGTTTGAGAACCAGTATACCTCACATTCTTGAGGAGTGTGCACTGTCAATAATCTAAATCATAAATAATCTATAATTAAATTTTTGTAATATCAAGGCTTCATAGGACCCTACACATGTCAATGCACTATATGACATTTAAATTTTGCCTAATGACAAAATATTGTTTGACTGACTGACTCTTAACCACCTGTGTACAGTGATGCTTATACAGCACCAATGTGGTAGTCTTTGGTCAAGGACAATTCCTTCTTCCATATGATTATGTGGCCAGCTAGTCCCTCTTAATTCTTTCCCTCAACACAAAAGACTTTCATTATATATTACTATTCAACAAACCATGAATATCATGGTTAAATGAAATGCTTTCTTACAGTTTCTTATTTAAACAAAATAAAATAAAACTCTAAACCATAAATAACATCTCTGGAAAAAATAGAGTAATCAAAAGGATCACACTGGCCAACCCTGATCAATATACAATACATTTTTAGATAATATAAGCTCAAGGGCTACAGTTCAGGTGATAATCTGCATGACAAAAATATAACTGTAGCCTGAATCACATCTCAAGGGCTGATGATGAATTATCAACTGATTCAGACAGCTACAGGAAGTAACAGAAGAAATAAAAGGGCTGTAAATAAAACATTATATATAATTATATAAGATGAAGTTATGCAAGGATAAGCAATTTAAAATAAAAAGTAACTGTATATTATTCACTATCACACATTCCTGATGACAGTCTGAATTACATGAACTGCAAAAGAGTAGTCATCATGTACAACATCGGTGAACGTCAGTATTTTAGGTATTTCAATTTCGTTAACTTTGTTTCACTTGTTTCTTCCTCCTACTACTCTGGATAATGGTCAATCATCCATGACTATCTTAATCAAATTATAAGACATAATGTGCAAATGAAACAATTAAACATGTGCTTTATCACAAAAGAACAAGAGGTCTTTCTTTAATGTAAAGTAACTACAAGCAAGGACTGCCATCCTTGCAGGCTATGACTTTATTAACTGCTTTAACATCCTCTCTTAAGAATCTACAGACAGTGATGAATCCCTGAATTACCCAATTGCTTCAAAATACTTGGAAGTCTAGAACAGTATCAAATAACTATAAGAGGTCATAAACATGCTTTACAAAAAGTTTCTTTACATAAAAAGGCTTATAATAACAAGTACACAAATAACTTCTGTCATACATTCCTTTGGGTATAGATACAAATTTCAATGGATGTTATAGACCCATATATATTATCACATTTAATTTTTACAATCTCAGATGAAACTATTTTACAAACAATAGTATACTCTACTCTCATATTTGTGTCTGCTAAACAGAGAAAAATCAACCATTAAGAATAAAAGAATAGACAAAGATAGAAAGAAAAAGGAAAACGAGGGAAAGATGGAGGAATAAAATGCTTTGAAAAGACACATAAGGCCTGAAACAACCTGCCCTGTTACTGTGTGTTTCGCGAGGCCATGGGCCGGATGCCAACCTTTTGAGCAAAGTTAGAGACTAGGTTTCCCAAACCGGACTCATTGCGTCCATTAGAAAAATTTAATCCTATGGAAGTGACGTAGATACTGTAGAACAGGGACCGCACCTGGAAATAAATAGTTCAGGCAATTTAGAATAGACTCCAAAACAAATTTACATATAAGGACTACAGCAATACCTATAACCAAAGAATCTATATTTCTCTCAAGAGGTCAATCAATGTTAACTTTTAACC
>NC_051406.1:38399813-38399941 GCF_015228065.2 Penaeus monodon | reverse complement strand
TAACCTCCCTATCACTAGCTGTCTTCTATTTTAGTCTCTCTTAATCTTTCTTTCACTCATGCACCCCTCTCTCACTCCCCACTCCCCTCACTCTTTACTCATTCATGTTTTCCCACTCACTAACAATT
>NC_051406.1:38396594-38396715 GCF_015228065.2 Penaeus monodon | reverse complement strand
TTCTTTCACTTGTATTCTTTCTCTCACTTGTATTCTTTCTCTCACTTGTATTCTTTCTCTCACATGTATTCTTTCCCTCCCTTGAATTCTTTCCCTGCTTGTCTGTTGTATTCTCTCTCTG
>NC_051406.1:38396258-38396561 GCF_015228065.2 Penaeus monodon | reverse complement strand
TTCATATGGGATCTTCCATTCACTACTGAACAATACCCTTTAATGTGAAATACACTGGCCTACAAACCTTAGCTAGCCTCTCAGCTCGGTCAAAAACTATAATACTTTGTTCCGACTCCAAACTGCCTTCCTCCTTTATAGTGGTGGCTGAATCCTGCAAGTCTGCCGGCCTGTAGAGACAAAAGAATTACATGTCATTTATTGCTTGCACTGCTGGCACACTCAGCACTGTGAAAATTATTAAAAACATGCTTGTAAGAAAATATTTTAAAGTGAAAAATCAGTGAGAAAAAGTGAGAAATA
>NC_051406.1:38394684-38395453 GCF_015228065.2 Penaeus monodon | reverse complement strand
GGAGGACTGCAGGTGAGGGAAATCCACAGCCAAACACAAACATTTAGGCAGTGGAAAGGATGCTGTCCTGTTCTCATAACTAATGCCAACATTTTCAAAATGCATACTTTTTCACTCACAGCCTCAGCATTTCCTGGAACTTTTTTTTTCTCCAATTATCTCTTTCTAGTCTAGTCTGGCAATTCATTAATTAGACCAACAATCAAATATGACCAAGTAATAACCCTGCTAGCCTAGGCAATAAATCTTGAGACATTTAAGTCTCTTTGTCTTCCATTAACAAGATATTGAACTAAAAACAGACAAACAAAAGAATACAATTCAAATATCACAAATTTCATCAATTACTAACATTCTCCCATGAAAAAGGCTTCCACCAAATGGAAACACAACACCTAAATTTCATTTTAAAAAAGGCTGTTGATGATTAGCATCAAACAGAACATTTTATCAGTCCCTATACAAATGGCCCAGACCATACCATCCACTGCAAGCTTAAAACCAAAAAGAATCTCTGTACAGCATTAAATTCTAAATTCAAACATTATTATATATTCAAAGTTTAATCATTATTTAAAGTTTTAGGTAAAAATATTCTATGTTCAAGGGAAAAACGTTATTTTAAGTTGTAGGTTAGAGCATTATTGTTATTATAAGTTAAGTTAGAAATTTTAACTAATTATAGTAAGTTAAGCTACTATTTTACAAAGAATGCCCGGAAGCCTTCCTCCAATACAGCTGATATGACAACAGATTTAAGGGTATATGC
>NC_051406.1:38393829-38394493 GCF_015228065.2 Penaeus monodon | reverse complement strand
CACTTCATTTTGGGGCAATCAATCTGAATACCTCTGGACATGCATGCCCTCATTCAATAATTACAGAAAAAACACTATACAGAAAATCTGGCCAATCACATTTAGAATATCAATATATAGGCCTAAATTTCATAAACCATGCTTTATCAAAGATACTGTAGTGTCAACTACATTTGGTTTGGGCAAGGGATGCCAATGTAATCCGTAAAATGCATGACACAAATGATTGTATACCTCAACAAAAATGCTCAGTTGATTTCCTAACATCAGACATGCCATAAACATTAATTTTCATCTAATTTCATTTTCCTTTGTCACCAAACTTTATCATAAAGAAACATATATGATATCAATGTCTTATTTTCAAAAGTTTTAGGTACATAAAGCCTCATTTGGAAAAAAAGTGTTTACAAAGAATTACACAAAATATCTCTACCTTCTTTGGCCAATACAGGTCACTGAATAAAATATATTTTAAAATGGGGGAAAATTAAGAAAAAAAAAAAAAACTAGCTAAATACCTTACATGTAATGCTGTAGAACAGGTTCAGTGCATAGTCAAATCTCTCTTCAGAGCATATCATCAATCAACTTGGAAAATCACCCCACTAATACTAAATAAATACAAATACTCGTCACCAAAAAAGTTGTCTGAAATGGACAA
>NC_051406.1:38393292-38393649 GCF_015228065.2 Penaeus monodon | reverse complement strand
TGTCTTGAAAATATCTATTTACAGAACATGTCCATGGAAGGGTAAGCCTCTACCAGCATATGTAATTTTAGTCAATGAGCCTGAAGCAGCAACAAAAAATATGGCTTATTACATCATTACAATATCATCAGACCATAAACATTAAACAAATAAATGTATAAAAAATTATCTGTCTTGGACAAAGTGATTGATGGTTTATATTTCAGAATAATAATCATTTGATTTTATATCCTACTGCTGACATTTTCCTTCAGTATAGTATACATGAAAAAACCTGTTGAAGGATGGCATTCAGCAATGCCTTAATTTTTCTAGAGAAAAAAAAATCCATCAATTCATGGATTTCTCCTTCCTAAA
>NC_051406.1:38391863-38393246 GCF_015228065.2 Penaeus monodon | reverse complement strand
TTCTTAAAAAGCATAAAGAACTACTCTAATCTTCTCAGAACTTGCTTGGTAATAATTCTACATTCAAAAAGGCAACATAGCACTATTTATAAAATGGCATTCTTTTCACTATGAAAATTAAGGTTATAACTGAAATTCTAACCATCTGAAAAAAAATAAAATAAAAAGAAGCAAATGTACTATGTACTTACTGAAATGATCCCCCTCACTTTCCAATTGTGCTTCCTGCACCTCTATGTTTCTCCCCATACACAAGATAATATAGTGGATTTTCTAAAACACTTAAACTAAATACTACACTTTCTTGTAATAATAATTTTTAAAAATTCTCTTTCCAACATAAATTAGTTTAAGAGCTTATTAGTCTCATATTCAGTAATCAAATATCTACATGTTGCAGTTACCTATTACTGTTAAAAAAAAAAATGTCTAAAGGTAAGTATTATCAAAATACATATCTTGCAATCTTCAATTATGTGTCAATCCTGGCTGGGCAGTAGGTTCTATGTGTTAATAAGTAATAGCAAACTGATGGGTGTAGTAAACCTTACTCATCTTTGTTCAAGCTGTCATCCTATTTTTAGCAGAAAGCTTTTTTAAAAATGTATAAAATACTGACACAGGAAAATTATTCAGTGGAAAAGTCATTGCTCTCTAAAGTTAAATCATCACATTATTTTGTTTTTACGGGCACCTCAACAATAATAAAATAAATAAGATGAGTAAATGCTCATAAACACTTGGTTGCCTTAGCCCATTGAGCCATATGAGAACATACAATTCCCTGATTAATTAATTCAAAGTCCATACAGACTAGATGTTTTTTAATACCTAAGTGGTTCTGATTACTAAAATGATTTCTCTAATAAAAGTTTTTCTTAATCCACTTCGTTAGATGATATATAATTACCAATCAATATGTACATATTTTTTTTATCAATTCCCCTTACCAGTTTAAAATTAGGCCAGACTAAGCACTTTAGCTGCCAAAAGAAGATTTATTTATCTTCCACTAATCTTCTTGTCAAAGATGCTAATTTTGAATATAGAGAATATATTGAAACATGAAATACATTTCATAGCTATTAGATTTATGTTTAATAGTAAACATTGTTGAATATAAAATAAATCATCCACCTGATATGATAAGCATTTTAAAAGAAAGTAAATATAAGAATACTCTAACTTCAGTACCATCATTACAAAAGAAGCAGGTTGGATTTAGCCCTCATAAAGGTAATTTGGTATTGGTAACAACTATTAAACTTTACACCAATAATGGAGAATCTCATGCATACATGCATTTCTACTTTTGTTGGTCTAAACATTTGTCAAGCATGGTTAATAAATCAATGCTAATTTAAGACAGTTAATGGACATTAG
>NC_051406.1:38390195-38391818 GCF_015228065.2 Penaeus monodon | reverse complement strand
TCCAGAAACCAACAGTCATTCAGTTACATGCACTTTGTATGTATATATCTATTTACAAACAAATCATTCCATCTGAAAGAAGTATGTCAATCAGTACTTAGTATACAAAATTCCTTGTCAAGTTACATATTCATGGCCAAGTAATATAATCAGTATTAACAGTACATGGAAATACATACACAGATGTTCGGGAGCTTCTGGAGCTTGCTGAGCCAGGGTTGTTGACAGACCCTAAGGATCCTCGAAGACTTCCAGTTCCAGAGATTATCTGCCAACTTCCAACAGAACTAACAGACTCTTGCCTTGGTCTTGGGGCAGGTCGGCGCGGTACTGGAACTGCCATGGGACTGGTTGAGGCATGGGGCGGTTCCTGACGGCCATTACCCCATGAGCCTTGGTCTGACCCTGATCCCCCTGCACTTTCCCCACTAGAGTCACTGTGGCCATTACGAACTCTTGGGCACACAAAAGGTTTACTACTATCTGATAGAGACGAATTTGAACTACCATTCTTAAGTGACCCACTTGAAGTCCGAGAGACCCCCCCTAATGGGTTCCCTTGACGCACTGATAATTTCCCTTCATTAGTAGCTCCTGTTACATCAGTTTCCCTGAAGGATGACCTCCCAAAACCACCTCTATTGGTAGTGGAAGAGGTCGAAGAAGCACGACTTAAGTTGGGTGACATGTCATCAAAGTCTAAGTCTCCAGTAAAGCTACCATATGGCCACGTCAAATGTGCACTGTAACTGTCATAACTTTCTCCAGTTTTCCCAGCTTTAAAATATACAGGTGGTGCATGATGTGAAGAACGATTAGATGAACAAGATGAGTTTAAAGAGTTAGAAGATCCTGCAGAACTCAGCCCATCTGCATCCAGCAGAACACATTCCATCCGGTCAGAACTCGTACTGTCACTTGAGAGGTGACGCCTGGAATGACAGTGGTACAAAGGTAACACAAAGAACAACATAAAACATAAAAAATCAAAAGAAAATAAGTTTTTGCATATATAGATAGTGATTAAACATATGCATGTACAATTGACATCCCCACATAAAAGATCATGAAAACATATATATACATGACTGAAGAAAAGAAAAAAGGCTTGAAAAGCACAGAGTACAGGTACATCAATGTATAAAGATCACATTCATCAAAACAATAAAACAATGCAGCACAAGATATTTAGAAGCAAATAATCTATCAATACTGAATTAGTAAATAAGTTTCCCAGCAAAGAACTTATCATAGAGTAAAAAAGTATAGTAAAAAGGCATTTATCAATTTCTGTACAACACAAGTAAATTCTTAGATCACAATAAAACAATTTCATAACAACAAATCCCAAATTCATAAAATCAATTTCCTTCCACTGCCTCTGTACAGTATAGCATTATCACATATACAATAGGCTACATATAAATAAACTGTCCTTTCTTTGCTTCACTCTGTGATTACTATGCATTTAAGGGGCCCTGACCACAAATCTCCTCTGAATGAATAGTCAGATCAGTATGGCATTTAGCATGGTCTGTTCTATACCCTGCCCTAATTTTTGGTACTAAAGTGTATTACCAAATGTGATTAACTCAACATCACCGGGAAAGCGTTGTGCTCATT
>NC_051406.1:38389756-38389850 GCF_015228065.2 Penaeus monodon | reverse complement strand
TTATGGCATTTAGTCTTAACTGAAAAGGCTTTTGAACAGGTAAAGCATGATGTAGTTGTGATGTTACTTCTCCATCCTCCTACACCCTCTTTCT
>NC_051406.1:38388864-38389289 GCF_015228065.2 Penaeus monodon | reverse complement strand
AGTAATAGATTTTTAATGTCACAACTAGGTTATGCTTAAACTTCAGCCTTTCCGACTAAAGGATATTACATTATAAAAGTCAAGAGTAAATGCTATAATTAAGTACATTTGGGTAGTATACTTTAGTATAAAAAATTTGGGCAGTGTGTGAAACAGCCCATACTAAATTGTCATACTGATCCAACTATTCGTCTGGAAGAGATTTGTGAAAGTAACAGTGGATCAAGGCCCCTGAAATGAAGAGTAGTAGTCGTATTTACAGTTGTGATTACAAAACACTCAACTGGACAATTGTAAAATGCGTCTTTTCTCTTCTTCTTTAAAATTTCTTCAAAAAAAAAGAAAATAAATAAACTAATGAGAAATCCAAATGACAAAAATTACAGCAATGAATATGAAAACCTGGTTTCTCAATACAAATGTTT
>NC_051406.1:38388449-38388656 GCF_015228065.2 Penaeus monodon | reverse complement strand
CATTATCCATGGTTTGACCACTCTCCTCAAAATAGGGTTCATATAGTTCTCCCCAAACAAGGAGGAATTTAAGGATTACAGTATTCACATGAAGTATGAGATTACACAATTATATATGAAGTTTATAGTACACTTGCAGGTTCTCAAACTTTAGTTGGTCCAAAGCATAATCTTTAAATATAAGCATGTGCTCTCTAAATAAGTCTT
>NC_051406.1:38387334-38388268 GCF_015228065.2 Penaeus monodon | reverse complement strand
CAAATAACTACAAAAGTAATAATGACATGAATTTACAACCCAGGTTATGTGAACCTGAACTACATTTTTTGTATAACAGTACTGTACAGTAAATTCATGAGGGAACATGATACAAGTTTCTGTATGAAAATGTAGTTTTCTATATGCAAAAGATCAATAATTTGATCAGTTTCAGTTTTATTCTCCTATTATTTCTTCTGTGATTCTGTGTGAATACTAAACTGCTTCTTCCTACTGCAACTGAAGCTGTAGTAGGGTAAAAGGCTGTCCATGTAGTAGATTGTAGAATAGTTGACTGATGTCCTAACAGCCACTTCAGAAACAATGAACAAGGAAACCAATTAATGGATAAAACAGTGAACAACAATATTCTGGTAGTTGGTGTTTGGCTGGTGATATCAGACCAATGATGGGAAAAGGGAAATTATGTTTTTCTTTCCATTAGACTGTCCGCTGCAGCTTGAAATATCAACTGAGTATTTTTCAAAGTTTTGATTCATACATAGTTTATATTCTTCTTTTCTCATTTAAATTGTCTAAGAAAGTACTCTCTTATAACAGAAAACACATTTGAGACTCAGCTTTGCTTATAATTTTAAGTGTTCTTCGGTTTTCAATTTCCACAGCCAATATACGCAATGACATATTTTCACACATTTCTACCCCAAAGTGAGTCTTAAGGCCTCCCTTACAAATGTACAATACCACAAAAAAGTTTGCTAAAAGTTACTATAAATAATATTGCATGTAATAAATGTAACACAATATTTGATCGAAGAAAACCACAATAAAATTAATAACTATAAATGCCACAATACACAAATGTGAACACTTTTGCATCATTCAAGTACTTTCAATTCCACATAGTATAAATTTATCTGAAAATTTAACTCTGGCTTTCTGAAACAACAAGAATTCCTTTGATTGACTTAAA
>NC_051406.1:38386330-38386927 GCF_015228065.2 Penaeus monodon | reverse complement strand
GTACATGTATACCTCCAAGTGTGTGTATGTTTCCATGTATGAGAGGGTTTCTATGTGTAAGTGTGAACTTTGGTTTCATATGTGTTTCCTAGTATGTGTCTAAGTTCTTGTGTCTTTATTCCCATATGAGTTTTTGTGTTTCTATCTGGGTATGTATTTAGTATAAGTGGTGCTTCCATACGAGGGTTTCTGAATGTTGTGAATGTGCTTGAGCATATGGCTATATGTATGTTGTGTTTATATATGTACGCAAATGTGCTTATGTGTGTGACCACACTAGCACATCTGCTGCATAAACTGTAAGTGTGTACCCTTGTGCATATACATGCATTTGAGAACAAATGTGCATATGTGCATTTTTTAAATGTAAACATTTATGCTGCATGATTCAGACCACACAGTATGTTTAGTAACTTTGATATAATCATAATAAAAGATTATCTATACAGAATCATATCCAAATTGTATTAAAATAATTAAATAATCTTAACCCAAAAATATCCTTGACTCCTCTCATACCTAAAAACAAACTCTCTTTAACTTGAAATAAACAATTAACAATCTTAGTATGAAATTCCATTAGGACACTAACCAGGG
>NC_051406.1:38385781-38386296 GCF_015228065.2 Penaeus monodon | reverse complement strand
TGCTCATAAAATGAATACTTACTTTCTCCCAACAGAAAAGTCATCAGATGTGATAAATTTAAGGAAGTAGAAGCAAAAGAAGAAGATTTCCTCTCCTTTACTGAGTCGGTCCTGAAGGTCGTGTCCAAAAGCCATCCAGTCATATGCGATGGTAAGATAGAGTATCTGTCAAGAGGTAATTGTACGTCTAAGATTTTATCCTCTGATCATATCACAATCAATAATATATCAACTTTAAAACTGGGGGAGCAAATGATATTACAGAACAGAACAGAAAAAAAACTAACTAACAGTCAGTTTTCAGAAATAAAGAAATCACTGTTTTATTTTCATTTTTCGTATGATATCTCTCACAATCTTATGGCACTGACAGTCATACAATTTCATTTTCAAAAAGGAGAATTCACACAACTTTACTGACTTAGATAAATAAGCCTGCTACATAAAAAAGGATAGAAATCAAAGTCAAATAAAGGAGATATGGAAATATTACTAAATAATAGCCTTAACCCAAA
>NC_051406.1:38382425-38385192 GCF_015228065.2 Penaeus monodon | reverse complement strand
AGCACATCATATACAGCTCTTGCATTAATTCCTTGACCCAACAGACTAATTCAAGACTTTACTGGCAGGGAACATGAGCATGGCTTTGCTAATTTCCTCATCACTGTGCATTTAAGAGAGGAAGGGTGACTTGTAGTTCTTCAAATTCAAACAGCCATATACACATAACCAAATTTTCAACAGTCCAATTTTTACATACAGATTTGGTCTACTAGCAGAAATTTTACATTGGGATCAGTGGGTAAAGAGAACTGCCCACCTTAACTATAGTTATATTTGCAAATCTGACAAAAATGCAAATTCCTAAGGCATGAACTTTCTCATATACACTTGATAAGTTGAGAAGCATCCCTACCCCCTATTTAGTTCTACATTATCAAAGAAAGGGAATTCTATGATAAAATCATGAATATACATCCTCCAGCTCTTCTTTGACCCTTAATACTGTGTATATTAACTAATACTGACAGTGTGCATTTATTCTTGCCCTAACAAGCCATCATGATATTCAGGAGCTACAGCCCCCTCAAAAGTGGGGTTAAAGCCTTGTTTTAGTCTTAAATGTTGGAAAATTGTGTAAACCAAAGGCAAATGCATACAGAGTCATTGTCATTGATAGGTTGTCTTTTCTGATTGATGAGATAATAGTAGGACTGATCTCATTCCATTCAGAACGATAATGGTCAGGACTACCAATAATTTTTTTTTTGAATTTTTCTATATTTTTCTCATATTTAAGAAAATATGGGTTAAGGTGGTTAACTAACCTGTGCATGATCCAGAGAAGAATGTATGAGTCCATCTGCCCAGAGGGAGAGCCTGAGAAGGGAGATGAAGAGAGGTGTGCGATCCCAGCCAGAGATGCAGTGGATCAAGAGTCCTTGTGTCCCTTCATGGCAGTATGTCAGCAGCAGCTTCAAATAATTCTGACTTAATCGCACCAAGTCCCATTTCTGATAAACAAAATCAATTGCATTCATAAAGCATATTAAAACAAATACAAATGCAGTAATTTTCAAAATATAGTAAAACTTGTGTTAACACAAAGAGATCTAAAACTAAGCACAAATACTTAAAACTATGAAATTTTCATTCAACAGTTCATAATTATTCCCTCCATTACCCGATAATTATTCCAGTCTGGTGCTACTCTTGCTGACAGTGTCCTCTCTGGAATCACCAACTGTGCGTCAACAAAAGCCTGACTCCAGTTGAAATGCAGACCTTCTCCACTGTAGCCTAAGTCTCTGAATTCTTTAAAAAATTCACAACCTGGATATGGTAACGACAAAATGCTGAAGTCACTGTAGCGATTTTCCTTGTCAACTTTCTCTGATGACGTGACACTGAAAGTAACAAGGAAAGTGTTTCCAGTTTAAAAAAAAAAATTAAAAAGGGTAAACAGCCAATACAATTGCTCTGGGCTGCAAGTTAACATTAATGGTCCATTGTAAAAGGTACTCATAGTACACAGTGTTACCAATCCTCTTTATCTGTTATTTCTTGGCAGTGAGGTTTTGATTATTATGCAATATTCAAATGAGCTTCATGCACCTATATATATGTATATTTTTTAAAGCCAAGATCATAGTTTTTGCTTACTTTTGTTTCTACTTTTTCATAATAAAATTTTGGTACCAGACAAGCAATATTTGTAAAATACCAAGATACCAATTTTATACTGAAATTTTGCTTACTCTCTCTAATTCAAGTAGGATAACCTTCTATCTATAACATATTCAAAGAAGTCTTTCTAAATGTAATATTATGTAATGAAAGCAAAAAGGTATTACATTAAAAAACAAGGTATACTTTTTCAAGCATGTAAGTGAACAATGCTCTGGCAGAAGTATGATTTTTAATACCTATTTTTCTCATAATTATTACAAAAATTGCATTGAAAGTGATTCATATTCTTCATGTAAATTTTAAAATCAGTTCTTTAAAAAATATACCTTAGAAACCAGAACTACACTAAGATAAGATTCTTATCTGAATATACATTACTCAACAAAAAGAGTGTGCCAGGTAATTTATGAAAAAAACAGACTAATCCATATCACTGAAAGGGAATATTGTCATAAACCTGTGCTGCTGATGCAAAAACACTAAATGTGTGTATCTTAGCAGCAGAGGTTATGTAAAGCAGTTTCCTGATTTGTGTCAATAGCATCTTAGAACTGCTAAGAATGTTCAATTATTGCTGGCAACTTTTGTCTTGATAGCTGTACTAAAACAGGCAGGCATCAAAGCAAGGTAAGCAGTTTTAACAGGTGTTTGACAGCTACCTGTAAAGAAGTGGCTACCTACATTTTGCCAGGGCGGCATTACTAACACTTCTAATACTTCTACTCAGTCACTTTGCTTTCTCCATAATCTTTTACCAGTCTGTATCTCCTAAAAAACCTTTTTACCGAGTAATCTATTATGCAAAGCCATCAAAAATACCATGCCACAATCACATGATGGTCCTTGAAGAACTCAACCAAATAGTTACAAAGTCTGTCCTCTAAACATATTAGCAATGTACCACTTAGATCTCAGATAAAAACCTAAACTCTTTAAGATACATTATATCAATGATTACTGTAAAGAACTATCAATTACTAAAATTCCTGAGACTAGTTAAGGTGACATGCAACTGTGACAAGACATCAGCAACATAAACAATGTTACATCAGCCATAACTACAAACAGAAACCACAACAATAAGTGCACAGAATAAAGGTATACTCAAAAGTGATTAAAAAATTATTCTGAATCCTGT
>NC_051406.1:38381378-38381902 GCF_015228065.2 Penaeus monodon | reverse complement strand
CCCATCAGGATATCCTCACAAGATTTAAAGAAAGATAATATAAGATAATATTCCTATCAGCCCAAAAATAAGAAGCTGTCAAAGATAACATTATCATTACTTACTACATCCCAAATTTGACTTTCTTCTTCTCTACCATAAGGTCAACAATGACACCCACATTGCAGGCTTTTAGCAGCCGAATGTCTTGTGATCTGACTCGATCAAACAACTGCCAATCGCTATTTGTTTGGGTCACCTGCGGATTGAACAAAACAAAAAACATTCTTATAAAATAATGCCATATTTGTAGAAAATGTAAGAACACCTTTGTAAAAAGAAGTATATAAACCATGTGAAAGATTATTCTATTCTTCTATTACAAGAAAAAGAGTAAGCATAAAAAGATTCTAGTTTCCCATTCCCAACAAAGTTTAAATTTCAACTTGTGTAATTAAACAATTTGTCACAATTAACAGGTAGGTGACAATTACAAACAGTCCCCCTTACGAAATAGGTAAAGTACATTTGCGCACACGCACATG
>NC_051406.1:38381014-38381237 GCF_015228065.2 Penaeus monodon | reverse complement strand
GCCTTGCTTGAGGAGGCGGCAAATAAGTATTCTATCCCTGAGCGCCCATACATCTCTGGGCCCCCTGACAATGTTGCAGATCTGCAGCAATATACAAGAAAATTAGGGCTCAGGACTACCACATATGGAAGCATGCCATATGACTGAATAATGTCTGCCTAATGATTTAGAAGAATATTATTAAATCATAGTATTACTTTAGCCCACTCATAGCAGGATCTCC
>NC_051406.1:38379531-38380815 GCF_015228065.2 Penaeus monodon | reverse complement strand
CAGCATCAATAAATTAGAACATTATGTATGTAATATGTTTAGGTTCAAATAAAAATATTTCAGTATGTTGCTACTCTCTGCCATATAAAAAAAAAGCATGTAGTAGTACCCTGAAAATCAACTTTATATTAGTACAAAATGCTCACCTGCATATATAATTGCCTTTGTAAAGTATTACAGGGATTGGAAATCTTGCACGACAACGGGCAAATTTTGCTTTTAGAATGTACTCCCGTAGTCTTGACCCATCACTCTGGTTTTCTGTTGTCCCTTCTCCCACACTCTTGCTGCCCTCTGATAAGGAAAAACATATTAACATAAAAGGAATGTGTAAATCAGGAGACTTTTCTTCATTACTAATCAAACATACAAAAAATACGTAGAGCACACTTGTATGCAGAAAAATGGTGTCATAATCCTAGATCATATCAAATAGGGATGAAAATGCACATATACGAAAAGTCTGAAGATTTGCTATGGTAGGCATTTTGAGTCTGACATTCTGAAAATAGCAACACCTATTCCATCAATGAATTTTAAGTGATTTGGTGAAAATAGGCAACCCCCTTATGGCTAGCTTGTAAAGCTGCAAATCGGTGGAATATTTTCATCTCTGATTATAAAACAAACCACAAAGGTACATCACATACACAAGAACCATATTCAATCCCTACCAGGCAATGATCCCTTCCTTAGCGAGGGTGAGCTCCCAGGATGACCATTAACTGAGACTGATGCAGAAGTGGCTCCTGACACAACAGATGAAAATGAGGGCGCACTGCCTCCAGGAACCATGGAAGGCGAGGCCAGATTGAGTGGCGAGGGCGTTGTTAGAGTGAGAGGACACAGAAGTTCTGGCGGCTCTAACCCTTCTGGACCTAACTCACACTCTGGTATGAAGAGACGGTTTGGGTAACTGTTGCAGAGCTCTCCTCCAACATTGGGCACGACCTAAGATAATAATAACGAGGGTTAGAGAATGCATCACTGCATGAAATTAATTTGCTTTCAAGAACTACCATACAAAAACATACATAATAAACAATAGCATTATCATTCTTTCCTAAAAATAAGATTTACACTTAATAGACTGTATATCATAAGGAATACCTGAAACTTCTGTAACACATCAGTTTAACTTACCATGCATTTGTAGTCTAACTTCCATAACTCCAGGCACTTCTTTATTATCTGCTCCGTCTGAAAGTAGCAAAAGGAATATTAATGCTGTGGAGAGGATTTCTCATTGTGCTCATATTATCTCTGGGGGACAAACATTTCTCA
>NC_051406.1:38378185-38379116 GCF_015228065.2 Penaeus monodon | reverse complement strand
GACACTTTGGCAAGCTGATTTTATCTGTCTCATGCATCTATGAAGTGGAATTTATGTGATGCGGAAATCATGTGTTAATGATATGTACTTTATGCCTAAAGTTGAATTCTACTTTGTGATTTTTACAGGGAGACTTACATTTAATAGTTTATTTATTTATTATAGGTCATCTTTTCTTCAAATGTTAAAGCACACTAAATTTCTGAATCAAGAAACTCTTAACAGCCACTTCTTGACAAATATTTTGTTTTTTAAGAAATAAAACGCACATAAACACACTTTCATTGTAACGTGTCATTATTTGTATTTAACTGGGACTAGATATATATACTATATATATCAAATTTTTAATTAATATCAACATATTGATGTCCTGTCTTTGATTTGTTTGTGAAGACATGTGTGAAAATTGATAGTCTTGTGTTGGCTATACTCTCTCCCTGCTTTAGCCTCATTCATTTTTGTCTAGTTTTCAACTAATCATGTCAATACACACCCAACATTATACTGAACTAAAGGAAGAGGAAGGAGGGAAAACAATGCAAAAGAAAAAGAGAGAAATGGGGAGTGGGAAACAAAGTCAGCATAAATAAAAATGTAAACTTATGAACTCTCATTCTTTGTTTATCTAATAAACTGCTGCATCAAGTCTTTGAATTCCCTACTGCAGGACCACAATAGTGAAGTTGTTCAATACCTACAATAGTGAAACAGAACATCTTCCTTCATGAATATAAATTGTGATTAACTCCACCTACTATCATAATGATTATGGCTTATTACCCAACAATTTCATACATGACTGACTGATTTATAATCTTATTGGTATAAAGATATACATCAAAAGGAACAAGCAGCATGCTTTGGCCTCACAAATGGTAGGAGGATGGGAGGGAAGGAGGGAAAAGTAGTCTTAGGGTTTGACTCCATG
>NC_051406.1:38377251-38377734 GCF_015228065.2 Penaeus monodon | reverse complement strand
GCATACTTAGGTATTAACTCTACTCTCCAAAAAGTAGTGGTAATATTAGAATCAGTTATAGAAATCAAGAACTCTATGGTTGTACGGCTTAGTTCAGCTATACCATAACCTCTGTGCTTCTGTGGTTGACATTCCAGTAAAGGTAAGCAAGTCTCTATCATATATATTCTGGAAAAGTAGATATCATCAACCTCTTTGGTAATATCAGGAATTAGTGTAAGCTCTACAATGCTAAATACACATGAGGGAAATAAAATTTCCAGTGTCAGAGGGTGAAGCATGAAGGTCATGGCATAGCTACTTGCAATCTTCTATGGATAATTACCAAAATAGGAGAAATGTGACATAGCTGACATGAGTGAAGAAAAAGAAAGGAGACAGTTATTAGATAATGCGCAAGATTAAAAACCAAGTGAAGAGTGATGGTAAACATGGGAGTATTAACATATTTATTATAATAAATGTTACACAATATAACACTAT
>NC_051406.1:38375923-38377200 GCF_015228065.2 Penaeus monodon | reverse complement strand
ACATTTCTTTTTGAAAAGGATAATAAAACAGCACTTTTTCATAGCAAACAAAAGATTTCAAAATACACTTGGAAAATAATTAGTTTTCTGGGTGACAAGAGTAACAGATACCATACTAAAATAACTCTTTACATATTCACTCTTATAACTCTTAAATACACTTGGGAAATAATTAAAGCTTTCTGGATGACAAGAGTCACACACATCATACTAAAATAACTCTACAAATTCATACACACTATCTTTCCGATGAACTCTCACTTTCTATTATAATTGTTTAATAAATACATGTTTTACATGAATTTTATATTCCTTTACTAAATTTTAACTAAAATTGGAAATATTCCTTTACATCATTTCACATTTACTTTAGGTCATAAGAATACCATAAGCACAAACAAACAAAACAGTCTCAGTTTTTCCTTCCAGATTCACACAAATGGACATTTACTCTCCTTCTTTCATATAGGCCAAGCTGCATCCCTCCCTCCATCTAGCATCATTCCGGGTTCAGGCAACACTCGAGGATGGAATGAAGGACGCATCCCTCTTATCGGGAGAATTCCTTTACGTACTTTTCCTCCTAGAATTATAATGGCACCGCCCACCACTGCCAACTACACACAACACATGTTACACTTCAACCCACCGTGGCACTACTTTCTCTTGCTCTGTATGTGCTCTTCCCGAAAAACGTGAGGAGTTCCTCTATATCCTTAGTCCTTATTTCCGCCATTTTCGCTCCTATATAAGTATCTGGACGGCAGAGAATCTACTGCGGACTCCTTCTCGAGGTCATCATCGTTGACAAATTAAACAGACGTAGTTGGTCCAGCTGCTGACCGTAAACATACTTTCTATACACGAACATCCTGCGCAATATAAACGTTTTACTTATATTACAAGTGACACGCCGCCATTCGCCAAAAAGCAAAATGCGTAACCAATCGCGATCAAAATGTGGATATTGCGTAGAATGTGAAGAACTTTAGAATGTTCGTTTTACGCAATTTGCTCCCTCGGCGGTGACGTATGTGTAAATTGGCGGGAAAATATCAAGATGTTATTTCTATTGATTGTTATTAATGAGTGAACTGAATCATGTCAGAGGATGTCTTCTAGTAATCTGACAGACCTAATTAGTCTGAGATTTGGTATGGGATTTAAATATTAGTTCGCTGAGAGGAAAATCTACGAGAACATTGATAAAAGCAGCATTGCAAATTAAGCGATATGTTCATAGTTTTAAAAAATCACTATTGCTACCATTATTTATA
>NC_051406.1:38374898-38375083 GCF_015228065.2 Penaeus monodon | reverse complement strand
AACTCTCTTCATATGGAATGATATTCTGCTGATAACAAATCCATATTGACTAGTCCTGTCAAAATCTGCATTGATCATTTTCATCGTGTAAGTAATGTGTTATTTTTGTACCAGCAGTTAGGAATTTAGATATCATTAGATACCACCATTTCTCGTTTTCCCGTCGTGACTGCCGAAAAATATCG
>NC_051406.1:38374613-38374698 GCF_015228065.2 Penaeus monodon | reverse complement strand
ATTAGACTCCAAATTGCACAAAATATATATTATCACTGGTAGATATTCAAAAGCTTTGTGTATAGGCGCGCGCATGTATATTTTT
>NC_051406.1:38373399-38374470 GCF_015228065.2 Penaeus monodon | reverse complement strand
AACTGTACCAATGATGATATATATTTTGTGCAATATGAAGTTTATTCTTGCCAATGATTCTCCACTTCCGACACTAAAGATTTGCATAGGCGATAGATGGCCTGAATCTCTTATCGCTTTCCCCTTGATGACCGCATTACGGTGACTGAAGTTCATGCCCTCTTCTTGCTACTGTTTCCCTCTCGACCTGGCTGGGATGGCAGTTATCGCCTCACCTTTCTCTAAACTTAATGCCATTCTTTATAGCGACAGATATATTAGCCGCTCCTCCCCTCTCTAACTCTGGTATTCGCAAACCTCAACTTCTTTTTCTTGGCGTTAACGAAAAATATTTCAGGTGTATTTCCATTGCATTTTTTTTTTATAACTCTCCCTTACATATTAATCATTTTGATTAACCAGACTGTCCCTAACATTACACACATTGTTACATTATGCCACAATTATATTTATGGAGCTTTTACTAACTAGCACATCGATATGGAAGTACTGAAACCACTATAGGTTTAAGAATGTCAGTTTTGCGATTATAAAACTTCTCGAGGTACAGGGTGCGACCAAGATTTCTCATGACCTTATAATGCATTTTTTAAAACCAAAACAAAGAATTTTTAATGAAAAATTTAATATTCAAACGTTTCAAATTTTCTCAGCCCATATCGCTCTGTCTGAAGACTGAATAATCCCCAAGTAATTCAAATATTACAAAAAATAATTGATGGTTAGCTGTAAATGATAATGATCACATTCTTCATAAACGAGAGAAAAAAAAAAATATAGTAGCAATTTTTATAGCTAGTTGGTTAGTTTAACACTTTCTCTATTAATTTCTGACAATATTCCGCATGGGGTTTTGCCTGTATCATTGATTTCATCTTATAGTGCAGATAGTTTTTTTTATGCATGCCGTAGAACATTCAGGGCTGTTATGTTTAAAAGGTTTAAAGTAGATTTTTTTTATATGTACAGCAAGTTTGCTTATCGCTATCTCATTGGTTAGCAGTTCAACTTTTGCTATTTTTTATCTCCAAGATGTATTCCTATGACTTCTTCCTTTTGAATCCAAGCATA
>NC_051406.1:38372939-38373341 GCF_015228065.2 Penaeus monodon | reverse complement strand
GAGACACAATTACCAATAATACGGAAAAAATCTTAAACATAGCGATTTTGCGCCGAATTAGCAACGGTGATTGCAGTAAACAAGAGGCAATGGACGAATTGGAAGGAATCGACTTAATTGGTAAATTTAGTGTTTTTAAGCATCAAATTCGTCGTGTTTGCGACAGGTTGCAAATGGATTGGCTTATGAGTGAAGGAATGATATATAATTAATATGAAATAAGGTGATATCAAGCCAGCAGTAAAGATTATGTTCAAATCGTGTTCAAATTTTACAACATAATTCTTTTATTTATACTCGTAGTTTGCTGTTTTTTTCTTATTTGTGTCACAAACGAAACTGCCATGAAAGAGTATTGCTTAAAATGGGCAAATTTTTTGTTTCTGTCATCCAACCTTACAA
>NC_051406.1:38369848-38372391 GCF_015228065.2 Penaeus monodon | reverse complement strand
AGATGAATTGATACCGTATTTGTGATTATTTAGAAGCCTATAACCCCAATTAAATCTAATCTTGTTTTATATTATTACCAATTTGTACAAGACTTGTAAGCATACTATTCTGGCCTTTCTAGACATCCAAGGCCTAACGATCTCTCATTACTTTGGATCTAAAATTAATTTAGTTAGTGCACATATCCATAGTCATGGGTTCATTCATATCAAACCTGCAGAAATTATTTGACTGCTGTCCTGTCTCCATCGCTCGCAACCTCCAACATTCCAAGCTGTGTTGCATAAAGCTAGCATTTGCAGAACAAATGATAAGACCTAGTTAGACCAAGAGTATAGACTACCACTTACTTATGCACTGCATGTGGATTTTCCCCTGGCTACTGCATCTTCAACTCTCTGGCTATGGCCAACAACCCTCCACCTCTTGTGTTATTTGGACAACATAAAGCATGTAGATGTCCCTTGTAATTTTTTGCCCAAATATATATGAAAAAAAAAGACTAAATATTATTACTTTCTCAGTTGATTGAAAAATGGTTTGAAAAAAAAAAGTTTTATACACTGCCAAATTTTTGTCAAGTATTAAGTAATTTACATCTTTAGTTGTCATTATAACTTGATAAAAATATGTTGAGGAGCAGACAATATAGACACTAATACACATTTAGCATTTTATGTAAAATGCAGAAACAGTGCAAAATCAATAATGCATAGATAGAAGTGTCATGTCTCAAAGCATGGGAGCAGTATTTTATTCAATTTTTTTTTTAGAACCTCTAAAAAAAGAAAGATAGCACTAAACACAAGGGTCATTCCTCATGTAGTAGATTGATGCAATGGATTATTGAGGTCATTATTACAATAAGAACTTGGTATGAATTAAGTACATAAATAATGTTCATTACTGACATAGAAAAAATATATTTATTTGTACATGTGTACATGTGAAATTACATAATTAGTTCATGTTATATGATAAAAGGGATAAGACTTTTGTAAATATTAGAATGCTTTTATGAGTAAGATATTTACTTGCAGAAAATAATGGAGAAGCAATTCCAACTACACAGGCAGCAAAGTCTATTAAAGCGATAGACAGAACAACAGTTCATAAGATATGCTCTGGCCAGGTATGTACCTAATTATGAAATGGTCATGTTAACTGTGCTCCTTTTGTTTTTTATACCATTATTTCATATCCCTCTTCCAAGAGTTGTTATATATAGCTTGATAGCATGTTTGTTACCTGGTAGGGATAAACTTTTAAAGTATAATATTTTCTGTTTGGTTTTACTTTTATTAGAAATTCCTTTTATTTCTTTTCAGTGTAATTTGCATTAACAAACAAAACTTCAATCTTTGCTCTCCAACTCACTTTTTACTTCATTATACTATTTCAAATGTTTTAACATTCAATCCTCTATTCAGGTTGTTTTAACACTGGGAACAGCTGTCAAAGAACTTGTGGAAAACAGTATAGATGCCGGAGCTACAAGCGTAGAGATCCGCCTTCGAGATCATGGCATTTCCATGGTTGAAGTTATAGATAATGGAAAGGGAGTGGAAGAGAATGACTTTGAAGGGTTGAGTATGTATTACTTACTCTGAGGATTACTAAAAATATGAGGAACTTTTGTTCTGAACATCTGTGTTTCATATTTCTTTTTCCTGTCTGTTCATATGATGATTGACTTTTCAAATATTGGTAAATGAAATTTAGTCATGTTCTACAGAAGTTATAAAAATTTTCCAATAATGTTATTTTATATTTTACTAATAATGTTCATCCTTTCCTCAAAGCTTTAAAACATCATACCTCAAAAATACAAGACTTTGGGGACTTGGTTGGAGTGAAAACCTTTGGGTTCCGAGGTGAAGCCCTGAGTTCCCTGTGTGCCCTAAGTGACCTCACAATTGCAACGCGGCATGAAAGTCAAGCAGTTGCCACTAAACTTGTTTATGATCATAATGGCAAACTCGTCTCCAAAACTCCTTGCCCTAGACAGGTAATTTACATCAATTAAATGTTAATTGATCTATTTAAAATTTGCAGGAAAGATAAATTGACTTTTTAAAATTCAACTATCCATTTGTTGGCTAAAGATTTATTATTTATGTTATTTTTACCATTCATTTTTTTCCCTTTCCTTTTCTCAACAGGTTGGAACAACTGTCACTCTGCAGAACCTGTTCTCAACCTTGCCAGTGAGACACAAGGAATTCCAGCGTAATATCAAGAAGGAGTTTGGCAAGATGGTGCAGGTCCTGAATTCATACTGCCTAATATCTACTGGAATTAGGTGAGTTGTCTAAATCTATCTCCCTGTGGTCTAATCATTGTCCTTTGAATATGTCATCAGATGTTTGAGTGTGTTTGAAGTAAAAAAAAAAAAACTTTTTTGTCTGCAGGATATCTTGTACAAATCAGAGTGATAAGGGCAAGAAAGCAGTTGTGCTGTCAACAAATGGACATCCAACAATTAAGGAGAATATCTCATCAGTATTTGGAGCCAAACAGGTAACTCACTCTCTCCTTATAT
>NC_051406.1:38369313-38369735 GCF_015228065.2 Penaeus monodon | reverse complement strand
ATCTTTCAGTATCTTCCTCCCTCCCCCTCCCACTCGACATCTGAGGTAAATGCTTGCAAAGTAAATAGGGATAAACTAAAGGCATGACGAGCTGAAGAATTATCCTATGGGAAATTTTTGGTTGTATGTGTTTCATACTCACAGAAAATTAGAGCTACACGCTTTATAGATGTACATGTATGTTCCTGATCCAGTAACTATTTAACTTTTTTTTTTTTAACACATCTCAGGGAGTTATTTAGTTGCAATTCCCACATGTTGCCCCCCCCCCCCATATGTGACACTGTTCTGCATCATTGTCTTTCCCTAATCTTTCTGTTCATATATTTCAAGAGGCTTACATGACTAGCATTGTCAGAGTTTCTCGCTTGTTATTGCCATCCATAGCAAGTTGATGCAGACTTTGTGGATAACAGGCTATA
>NC_051406.1:38368656-38369284 GCF_015228065.2 Penaeus monodon | reverse complement strand
ATGAATATGCATCATTTTTAGAAATCATTTTCGATTTCAGATATTTGAGATATAGTCTTGTATCAGTGACTGTATGTAAGGATGTCTGTATATTCTTCATTTGATTATTCACATAGATAGATAGTTTACAGTGTCCAATTTACAACTTTTTGTATAATTGCTTAGGTTTCAAGCCTTATGGAATTCAAGCAGGAAACAGCATCAGATGATATTTTGTCTGAATATGGGATGCAGTGCTCTAGTGAAGATATCAAAGGTAAGAGATGTTACACACAAACACAGCTCTAGTGATATAAAACACAACCTCAGTTATAGGGGAAACACCAAACTGAAGATTAATATTGGAATATACACATTACATAATATACTGGAATGGGATCCAGTTCTGACTCACATTTCACAGTTTAGTATTTTCCCTATGTTGTATGATACACTGAATATCAGATTTTTACAGACTGAATAGCAGCTGCAGAAACAATACTATTGGGGATTTAGAATAGTGCGATTGTAACATTTGCATTCTTAGGAAGTAACTCATTTAAAGTGGGAAATATTGAAATTCCTACAATGATTAGTGTAATCAGTAGACGGTATGTAACAGATATGGGTAGGGTCTTTTGATTAAGAA
>NC_051406.1:38367349-38368563 GCF_015228065.2 Penaeus monodon | reverse complement strand
AACTGACAGTTTTATTATCTGTTTATATAAACCCTGGTCATATAAATTGTATTCTTGATATGATAAATGATTCAAGTTGTTTTGTATTTTGCAGGAAATACATTATTTACCCTGGAGGGATTCATTTCGTCTTGTGAACATGGACAGGGACGTTCAGCCTCTGATCGCCAGTTCTATTTCATCAACTCTCGTCCATGTGATCCAGCAAAAGTATGTTCTGTTGTTGACCGGAGACAAAGTAAAGTGAAAATTTTGAAATATTAATAAGCTGTTGTTAATAAATGATAATCAGTAATTATATACATTTTGTATTTAGTTGCAAAATTAAACATGTATTGTCTCTCTCCAGGTCAGCAAGGTAGTGAATGAGGTATATCATCAGTATAACCGCTACCAGTATCCTTGTGTTGTGCTCAACATTCGTTTGAAAGAGGATGACGTTGACATCAATGTGACTCCAGACAAGAGGCAGATATTAGTCAATAATGAGAAGCTTTTACTTGCAACAATCAAGGTAATTAGTTTGAGAAAGTAGTAATAACTTGAGCACAAAGTGATGAAGACTGATAATAAATTTTAAACAAATTAGTTTAGGTTCATTCTTTCAAACACAAGTAGCCATATTAATAAAGTTTGTTCATGTACATTTATACATTTCAGATTAATGCACAAGAAATACAATTTTCTTTTCCAGACCTCAATGATTCGTCTCTATGGAAATATACCAAATTCTTTCAAAATGCAGAACACCTCTCTCAGCAACTCTTTTACATCCTCACCAAGTAATATCTCATCAAGAGCAAGCCCCAGTGCAGGGAGTCCTTCCAATAGTAGGATCTCAGCACTTAGCCAGAAGTTTGGTCGTAAATCTGAAGGATCTCCACTGTCAAACTTCTCCCCTTCACAGCCTTCAACTCCACTTTCAGCATTTAGCCTCAAGAGGAGCTTTTCCAACAGTTCTTGTGCTGATGAAAGCCCAAGTAATAAACGTAAGTTGGCAATTAGTTTTTTGTATGACTATAAATGTTTATGATGAGCAAGTTGTGACAAAGAGATCAGAGGTCATTTTAGTAGGTTCTTACTATTTGTTTAGGTTGATTTCCTTCCAATTAATTTTGACGGTGGACTATTTAAGATACTACTATACCCATAATTATATCTAAATACCTAATATCATGCATTGTGTATAAATTTTCCCTTAAATTTTTTACAAA
>NC_051406.1:38365044-38367178 GCF_015228065.2 Penaeus monodon | reverse complement strand
TTATACTTGATTTTCAAACTGAATTGCTGATGAAGAGCTAATGGAAAAGTGAAGGTATTTATTTTACTGTGAACTCCACTAATTACATCACATTATCTGATTTGCAGAACCAAAACTTGAATCTTTCCTGGCAAAATGCAAATCTGATCCTGGAAAAAATCCTGTTACAAGCATGAAATCTGAGGTAGAAGACAATGCCTTTCTCTCAGATTTCACTTCACTGGAAAAAGATGAGATTGTTACAAATGGAGATGAGAACAAAACAGAAAGTAATGATTTAGTTGAAGAAAAGTGTAAAGACATGGAAGATGGAAGAATGATGGTAAAAAGTGAAATTCTTGAATCTGATGAGAAAGAAATCATGCCACCAGACGATGTGGATGGGACAAAGGAAATTTCAATAAAAACTGAAGATAACCAAAAGGAGACATTATTGGTACTGCCATCCGAGCTTGTAAATGGAGATGCTGGTATATCAGATGGCAATGAGGAGATACCCAACACCCAGGAAAGCAGCGACTTTGCAAATAATAACAATGAAAAAGATTCATCAAAAACTGATGAAGTAAGAATTCCTCGGTTATCCAGTAGTTCTTCAAAAAGTCCTGGGTTAAAGAGTGGTCTTTCTCAATTTTCTAGGTCTGCATCAGTAACATCTCAAAGCTGTAAGAAGGCTCATAGTGCTACAGATAATTTCTTAAATAGTCTTTTAGCAAAGAAATCACAGAACAAATATGTAAAAGAACCCAACATAACATCTACCAATGGATACAGACAAAATGCTGTGGATGTGAGAGAGCCGGAAGGTGAAGAAGCATTCGAGGACACAGATTTTGCGGAGGCCTTGGAAGATGAGTTTTATGAAGATAATGCTCCAGGAGAGGAGAAAACAAAAGAAGAGATTATTGTGTGTGAAGAGTATGATCCAAATGATTTTATAGCAAACAGAAAATCTAGAACAATTGAATTCAACATTGAAGACATCAGAAAGAAATTGAACATAAGTAGTAGTCCTGAAAAAGAAGAACATGGAGAATTAGTCAGAAAGTTCCGAGCCAAGATTGCCCCCGGTGAAAATACGTCAGCGGAAGATGAGCTGAGGAAAGAGATCTCAAAAGACATGTTTGCAAAGGTAAAATTAATTTTGATTTAGGCTATGTCCAACACTTATTGATTCTTCTTTTATGTAGTGATATATGTTTTATGTGATCAACCATAAAAGCATTGTATGAAAATTACTAACAATATAGTAAATGGTATCTTGGTTTTTGCCACATGTTGCTAGACAGTTGATAGTATTTAATTTTGTGAAAAGTTGTTATGAAATATATGGAAGAATTTTTTTTACTTGTGGGGATGTTAATGTAGGGCGCTATATATGGTCTAAAGACTATTTACAAATGAGGATGTTGACTATGTTAGGAAACTGTACCTAATATATATTTAAACTGATTTCTAGCTGCCTAGATATTTATTCCTACTTTTCTTATAATTTTCAGATGGAGATTTTGGGTCAGTTCAATTTGGGATTCATCATCGCCCGCTTTGGCTCAGACCTTTTCATAATTGACCAGCATGCAACTGATGAAAAGTACAACTTTGAAACTCTCCAGGCAACATGCACAATTCAGAATCAGAGGCTTATTGCCCCACAACAGCTGGAACTGACAGCAGCCAATGAAACAGTCTTGTTAGATAACTTGGAGATATTTTTAAAAAATGGATTTGAGTTTAAGATTGATGAAGAGAAACCAATGGGACAAAGGGTAAGCCTAATTTCAATGCCCCATAGCCGTGGTTGGGAGTTTGGACGAGATGACATCGATGAATTGATATTCATGTTATCTGATGCTCCTGGGGTGATGTGTCGACCAACTCGTGTAAGGGCAATGTTTGCTTCAAGAGCTTGCCGCAAGTCCATTATGATTGGTACTGCATTAACAAAAGCACAGATGCAGAAGCTGGTTTGCCATATGGGTGAGATTGATCAGCCTTGGAATTGTCCGCATGGTAGGCCCACAATGAGGCATTTGATAAATCTTGATATGGTCACTGCATCCAGATGAGTATGTTTTTAGGTTTTGCTCTTATAAATAGAGAAAAAGTTAGATCGTAAAGGTGACTTGTATATATC
>NC_051406.1:38364421-38365020 GCF_015228065.2 Penaeus monodon | reverse complement strand
CAAATATGTAGATATCATATGTAAGTTTTAAAATTCAGTGATATTTAGGATATAGTAATTTGAAAATTAAAATCATTTACAAATTTTGATATTAATATGATTTTAATGAGAAGAAAAAGCATGTTATATTTTTTTACCTGAAATTTGCTTTGTAGAAATTAGAAATTATGAAAATAAGTAGGGCACATAATTGGAAGTGGACTTGTCTGTATGTAAAAACTTGTATATCAAAGAAAAGAAAATTGCAATGATGTTGGGAGATTTTTTTAACATCTTTGAATTTATCTTTAGAGCTTTTGCTTTTAAGTGTATGTCTTATAAGTAAACCAGAAAAATTGTATTGTTTTTTTTTTATAATACCTTAATCATAGTTTCCATATATTTTTATGGATATCAGACAGTTCATCAGCAATACCATAATTGTCTCTGGAAATATTTGACAGTGGTGCACAGTCCCTCCACTTTTATGTTCACCACTTTAGTATTTCACATTTATATTGAAGCATATACCTGTGTTTTTTCTGCAAGGAGTCAAAAAGCAGAGGGAACTTTACTGTATCAATTTATTACATAGCAAAATATTTTTCTAATTTGTAAGA
>NC_051406.1:38364267-38364396 GCF_015228065.2 Penaeus monodon | reverse complement strand
GCACAGCATCTGGATGAAACAAAATGAATCCTGTTAGATATAAGTATTGAAAATTCTCAATGGAATCTTGAGAACACAATTGCTGCCTTTCTCTATATATACTGATATAAGAAATATTAAAATATTGCT
>NC_051406.1:38358635-38359341 GCF_015228065.2 Penaeus monodon | reverse complement strand
AGAGGGACTCCGTATGATAATACGACGAAGAATAGCCAGATACATGAAAAGAAAAAGTATGTAAATAGTAAGGGGTAAACACCCATTAATATATGTTTAAATGAGTTTAGAGATGGATATGTGTATATGTGTTTATATATTAATACTCATTTTAATAAGATGATATCCGTAAAAGGAAGTTCAATTCAAAATAGCCGAAAGTTTTATTCAAATTGTCCGCCATGCTACGCCATCAAGTTTCACTTTAAGAAAATATATACCTCCCTAAAATAAATGAATTTGAAAGAAATATATCATCTGGTAATTCCAAATAAATTAAAGGCGTATTTCAGTAATGGTTCGGAATGATCCATCTTTTTTCCACGAAAGAATCATCTTTTTGGGTCCACTTCCCTAACGCCTTCTTTCTGGTCGTGCTCCCATACACGAGGTGAGGGATCGCGACGTCGACTCCTATTTTACGGGGAAATTTAAGGGTGCATATCATCGAAGAGTGAGTGTTTGTGACTATAAGTATCGGAAGAGAGATTCGGTAACGTTAATAGAAGTCGGGAGGTGGTAAAAGAGTGGAAAGGAGAAAGTTAAGACGTGGAGTGTAAACAAATGTCCTCCGCCATGTGTTGTTTCGTGGGAAGCCGCTGAGGGTGAGAGAGTGATGTTAGGGTCGTTTATTTAGGTGGAAAGGACTTTATTTTGGCAAAGTCGC
>NC_051406.1:38358256-38358478 GCF_015228065.2 Penaeus monodon | reverse complement strand
TATAAAGTATATCCTGGAAGTTACCAGGTAAAACGAGCTGAAGGAATATATAGAACGAAAGGAATTACTTGATTTTGTTTCACATTGCCAACCAACCTTGCAAAATTGTTCCTTGTTTCATTTGATTGTAATGTGTGAATCTCTTATTTACCATTGCAACTAATGGGAATTCAGTATAGTACAGATGCACTCGCCAGATATTAACTCCCAAACTCCACATCT
>NC_051406.1:38357216-38357467 GCF_015228065.2 Penaeus monodon | reverse complement strand
TATGAAACTATTAGTTATGAAAAATAATCTTTTTAGCCCATGTTTTCCATGTTTTGTGATCCCTAATGGGTTTATATATTCAGGGTTGATGAATAATTTTAGACTTCCTTACATTTTATCAGATGAGAAACCAGGCCAAGCAATATTGCTGATTATACAGATAAATTTGTCCTTTGTAGAATTGTGGGATGTTGAGGCCATGATACTGCTTGATGTAGTCTTGTTCAAAATGTTCAATAACTCCTACAATT
>NC_051406.1:38356500-38356612 GCF_015228065.2 Penaeus monodon | reverse complement strand
AAAAAGATTTTTTTTTTTTAAACTGAAAGCTTGAACCTTAGCAAAATTGCAAAAGCATGCAAAGGTGTATAAGGATGAGTTGTGCAAGTGTGATAGTTTTTAAGTCTCTTGT
>NC_051406.1:38354582-38356412 GCF_015228065.2 Penaeus monodon | reverse complement strand
TTAGACCTTTTATGCATCTTCATGCTGAAATGACCTTAAAATAATTTGTAGAATAAAAATCAGATAGCCTTAGAGCACAAGAATTTTGAAGCAGTTTGTCTTAAGTTTGTAGTGTTATTCACAGAATGTTGTTATAGCGCTTCTAGTTCATTTGCTGTAAATTGGGTAAGAAAATTTGGATAAAGATGGAAAAATTTTTAATGGCTTGGTTTGAAAATTCAAAAATATAAAGAAAATGAAGTGTTCTTAGAACAACAATCATCTGTATTGAAAGTATGATAGGACCTCACTGTTTTGCAATTATATAATTTATAAAAATTCTATTCCAACAGTTGAAATTGAACTTTCACCCTTTATTTACAGATGGTTGACTTTGAAGATGGACAAGGAGCCCCCAAGGGGGAGGTGGAGGCCCCTGAACTGCCAGAGATCAAGCTCTTTGGCAAGTGGTCCCTGGATGAGGTGCAGCTCAGCGACATGTCCCTCCAGGTTAGTTGCAGTTCAATTTTTGATAGCTTTTGAACATTGTGATTTGCTTGTGTAAATGTCATCTTTTTATGGTAGATAAAATACTTTATGATACTGCTTTACAGGATTACATTGCTGTGAAGAAGTACTATGCCAAGTACTTGCCCCACTCTGCTGGTCGCTATGCTGCCAAGCGTTTCCGCAAGGCTCAGTGCCCCATTGTGGAACGTCTGACCAACTCCCTCATGATGCATGGTCGCAACAACGGCAAGAAGCTCATGGCTGTCCGCATTGTCAAGCACTCCTTTGAGATCATCCACCTCCTCACTGGAGAGGTTAGTGGTGTTTCACAGCCAGGATGATACTATTTGTGGATTGCCATACTTTGTATATGTATTTTTTTGATAGATTATAATGGCATATTAATTTGCTAAAGAGCTTTGATTCTTCAGCTTATCAAAAAAAGAAAGAAAACAGTTACTCAGAATGTAGTTGATGTAGTATCTGGCTATGAAGCCTTCATAATTTCTGTATTTTTATATTTACAGAACCCAGTTCAGGTCGTTGTGAATGCTATCATCAACTCTGGTCCTCGTGAGGACTCCACACGTATTGGTCGTGCTGGTACTGTCAGACGTCAGGCTGTTGATGTGTCTCCACTGCGTCGTGTTAACCAGGTGAGAATGCTCTTATAGGTTTGTCACTGAAATATATTATAAGAAAGAATTACCACTGAAATATATTATAAGAAGGAATTACCAAGTATTAATCTAAACATAGCTCTTGTTCAAGCAAGCTCAAACATTGAGAAACTACAACACAACCAAGATTGTAAAAAAGTAGAATTGATTAATCCCTCATGATTTTCCTGGTAATTTGCACAGATTAAAGCTGATGTAGCACACATTGCTACAACAGTGTCGGAACTGTGCTAGATGAAATGGGAAGTGTTCTTATTTCACTATTGTTTATTGCATCTGTGATAGGACCTCTCCAGACAGTCAAAATAGTTAATTTTGTCATTAATAGTATCCCAGATTAATAGTCTCCTTATTCTGGAATGAATTTTATATTTATATGGCTTGCCTATTTTATTTTCAGGCCATCTGGCTCTTGACCACTGGTGCCCGTGAGGCCTCTTTCCGTAACATCAAGACCATTGCTGAATGTCTTGCTGATGAGCTCATCAACGCTGCCAAGGTATTTCTGCATTCATGTGACATTTTGTTGTAAATATCTAAAATGTTTAAAAATCTACATCCTTTTTATTATTTTTATTATAGTTGTACTAAAAGGACCCCAAATCCCATTTGCTCTTTGGGTGTATAATGAAAATCACTAAATTTGATTACTTCTAGGGAT
>NC_051406.1:38354270-38354452 GCF_015228065.2 Penaeus monodon | reverse complement strand
ATCATGAAAGAAAATGGTGTATTTTGCAATACTGATAAGAGGGGAGGAAAACTAAATTTATAAATCATTATGTCAAATGATTTATTTATATAGCAAATGTAGATCAGAAATTAAAGCCTCTGCGATATTCGCTGGGGGAAAATAAGTGTAAGAAAACCTAATTCAGTCTTAAGCACACAACA
>NC_051406.1:38353564-38353781 GCF_015228065.2 Penaeus monodon | reverse complement strand
AAGGTCATATATCTTCTGTTAACCCAATGTGCGTGGGCTTTTTTGATGCCTGTGTGGTTCACCAAACAGGTATATCTGTATGGGCTGCCACCTGCGGCATTGACACTACACTGCCATGGCATAATAGTAGATGACACCTGTGAACAAGGGGTTAAAGAAAGCCTGCAGTTGCTTCCAACTTTTACTCTTGCATAAATCCTGGGTTATACATCTAGCA
>NC_051406.1:38352157-38353330 GCF_015228065.2 Penaeus monodon | reverse complement strand
AGCCACAATACGTTACCAGCACATTTATTTGTCATGAATCATTAAATGTTTATGATGCTGACAAATATGCGTGTCAAAGGAGCTGTTTGAGAATAAATTATTTATTTTCAGTGGACTTCACTTATGATGAATTTCATCATCATTCACCATGTACTTCACATTTGGCCTTCTTTCACACTTAGAATTATGGCAGTAATACTTCATAATGAGAGTTAATGCTGATGTAGGTATATTCTAATTAAAGAGAAGAAAATGAGTTTGGGGTTGTACATTAAGGTGAGGCAGGCATTTGTTTTCAGATGAATTGTCATGTGTTCATAGTTTTAGCAATTCTAATCTGTGCTCCTCTTGCAGGGATCATCCAACAGCTATGCCATCAAGAAGAAGGACGAGTTGGAGCGTGTTGCCAAGTCCAACCGTTAAGTGAAAATAAATACATTACTTGTCATGACTTGTTTTCCTTTCCTTTTGTTATACATAGATGGGTTTTGTGTGTATAAGAATAAAGCTTATTGAAAAATACTCCTGTGGAGCATTTTATGACAGGATATTTTTTCATGGAAGATATTCTTGTTTTAAGTTGATGTGCACTGACTGATTCTCATGCTTTCATGCATTAATATTAATTAAAATTTCATAAGTTACATTTTTATAAAAAATGTACATGTATAGCTAATGCAGTAATGAAAGAGCATTCCTATATTCTGATATTTAAGAAAGAGCATTCCTATATTTTGATATTTATGAAAGCATTCCTATTTTGATATTTATGAAAGCATTCCTATTTTGATATTTATGAAAGAACATTCCTATATTTTGATATTTATGAAAGAGCATTCCTATATTTTGATATTTATGAAAGGGCATTCCTATATTTTGATATTTATGAAAGGGCATTCCTATATTTTATGAAAGGCCTTCCCAATACTATGGAAGGACTTCGTGTGGCCAGGAATTGCCAGCTAGTTCCCAAAACATTTACAAATATTTAACTGCAAATAAAAAAAAAATACAAACTATGAGAAATGTAATGAACAAGAGAGGGCCAATTGTGTAGGAGGGGGGGGAGGTTCAAGATGCATTGAGGTTATAGCAAATTGCCTTCTTGCACATCCCTGTTCGACTTCTAGATACATCTCTTCCTTTAACTTGCTTCCTTCAGCCCTTTTTTTT
>NC_051406.1:38351579-38352115 GCF_015228065.2 Penaeus monodon | reverse complement strand
GTTATGATCCATGCCACTACAGCTAAAACTTGTGCTATTATTTTCCTCTCTTCCTCTATCTGCTCTATGTACTAAATTTTGTCTTCTCCCACATTCCCTCTGAAGTTTACTCTCCTCTTCAATTAGTCATGTGTATGCTCACACGAATGCTAACATAAGTATGCATGTGTGTACACACATCCCTACCTTGTGCTATGAGGTACACTGCCAACCCTAGGCCTTAGCATACCTTCCATGTACAAGGCATCTGCCCTCGGCTAGAGAACTTGGGAGCCACAGGCGGGAGGGAATAACTAACCAGGACATTCCAGGACCATGGGGGAGCATGTTTCACAGGGGGAATAGGTGCCCCCAAACCATTCTAAGAGGGAAAGGGGGGAAAAGAGAAAATGGGGATGGAAAGAGGAAAATAGGGGGGATGGAAAGAGAAAAGGGAGAGGGGAGGGAAGAAATAAGAGAAAAGAGAGGGGGGAGGGAAGAAAGAAGAGAAAAGGGAGAGGGGAGGGAAGAAATAAGAGAAAAGAGAGGGGGGATGG
>NC_051406.1:38348581-38350262 GCF_015228065.2 Penaeus monodon | reverse complement strand
CTTCAAATTGCCTTGGCTTAAATATCTTTCTATCGTGATCTAAAACAATCAACTTCGTTCGGTTTTATTTCAGAAGTAGCAATTTTGATGTATTGATCAAAATATTTTACTTCCTAATGCTATCCTGGTTTGAAAGTTTTGCAATTTGAGGGATATTAGACTCTTTCCTCTCAGTGTCGTTGTACCCATTATAAGGGATAAGCTAAAAAAAAAAAAATCTGTCATTTGAAATGTAATATCTTAGCAAGAGTTCAGAGAATCGGAGAACAGGAAATTCGCGGCACAAGCACATCAATATTTTTCCGCTTCTGTGATGACATTATGCTTCACAGGCCTTGTTTAATGATATTCAGTGTTGTGTTCGCCATGGTTTACGAAGCTAGCCAGTATCAATGAGTAACTTTTCGTGCAGTCTTTTCCTGTTGGGCTACGTGAGATAGATATGGTAGTGAACAGTGGCTAAAATCTGATACCATAGACCTGCACACAAGCAAAATTCGCTCACAAGTTGCAGTTATCAATATCAGTGATGAAATTTACTGTCACTTCACAAGTTTCCTGTGGTGGTAAACTTCCCGGTAGTATTCATGTTGGACCTGTAATAACCGGTCATCAGCACCAATCTTGTCCCTTTTCAGCAAGCCAGGCTTCATCTACATTCCCATCCGAAGAAGCCGTTTGCCCAACTTCGGAATGCAGTAACTTTATTCCTACACTTGTTACAGTTACTAATACCCCGGTTCCTGCTGCTGAACCAATTTCTAACCTTATTTCCTGATGCTGAAAATGTTTGTGATATAACATTTACAGCTATATTAGTATGTTCGGAGGATGATCACTTTTTCGGTCACTTTGTGATCAGACAAGAAAGGAAACATTTATCGACACACGCTCTACAGTATCTCTCGTCGAATCCCTTTTCTCTGGAAAGTGTGCAACGCATAACATACCCCTGTATCCAGTCCTTAACAGACCCGGTATCATTATGCTTGTCCAACGGAATACCCAAAGCTTCCGTGCAACTTTTCTTAAGAAAAGTTTTCTCAAATTTGATTTTAAAAAATTTCAGATAAACATTCACCATACAAGTTGAGTCTAATGCTTCATTAGGTCAGACTAACTAGAATACACCGATAACGTCTCTTGCCGTCTTTACAGAACCATGGTACGTCCTCCTCATTCTAGATGCTTTGTTCGAACTTTTGTTTCAGACCCTTGGAATATGTGACTGACTCCTTATTTCTTGTTGATGAAACCCGTTATGACTCCAAGAACAGTGAAGAGCAAGGACGGCAAACTTTTTGTATGGGTTATCAGTGATTTTGCTCATACACGGTTTGTCTTGTTTCATCCATTTCAAAACAGCGAGGATCTCTCCATGAATGAAAGCAGATCTAACAACTTGCCTCTTTAAGTCGCATAAGGTTCTGAAAGCTCCACTACTGAACATTACAATCTGCTCTTTGGTAAAAAGTAGTCATTGATACAGTTCCTGGTATTGTCCATAATATTGTCACTACAAGCACCACACCTATTTGTTCCAGGCAGTGAGGGCTACCCCAGTCTGTTAATCAAACATGGAAGAACTTCAGAAATTGGCTTTAAAACTTTCCCTGCCCCCTTTTCGAAACTCATCTACATCACGATTCTTCAAAGTACGGGTAGCGACCCAGTACTTTGT
>NC_051406.1:38347002-38348155 GCF_015228065.2 Penaeus monodon | reverse complement strand
GATTATGTGCAAAATCAAACTGGGTCGTGATGAAAAAAAAAGTTGAAAAACCCTGAACTACATGATTCTAGCTACTGTATTAAGAAGACATTAACTCGCCCTGGTATCTTCCGGAAACATCCCAAACTACTTTCAGAACAAGCTTTCAGCCACGAAGGAATATATCAGCGTTTGGCCTCCATATCAGAGGAGAGGAACTTCAAATCTTAATACTTCACATATTCATGCTATCATCGATCCTGACCTTTACAGCTCCTACTGTTATATAACGGTCTTTTCTCCAGCACAGACCACAGGAACGGGTGTTTATAATTTGTCCATCATCCTAATACAAATGCCAAGGCTATAGTTGGTGCTCTTAGGAACATTATTTTCCTCTCATTGGTGTTCCTAAATGGTAATTGTTAGCGGTTCAGGTATCAGAAACAAATTATTTTCTTGAGATTGCGACATGTTAAGCATCATAATGCATTATGTAACTCCATCTGTCCTCTGCGTACAGAAGAACAAAGGTTCACTAATCGATCTGTGGACGGTCATGTTAACATGACAGGAAGTATTATCGTAGAAGCAATAGTATCACCTCTGACGTAACTGTTGCTTCTGCATTACAATACATAAAGAAGATACAAGCGCTAAATATCTCCTAGCTTCTCAAGTCCCATCTCATAGCTACTGAAACTACTTGTAGAACAGGGAGAGGAAAGGCAAAATAGCACACCAGAAAAAGTTTGCGTACAGAAAATTTACGTTGGATGTCTCGTAATCAAATTCGGTCGAGCTTTCCCTGCAAAAGCGTTGGGCCATATCGAGTCATTCAGATCATCTGTCCACTTCTTATTCTTTGTTATTGATTCCCATCCTTTGCTGAAAGAGAGGTTCGTGCAAACCACTCACACTTATTCCCCTGCATGGAAAATTTATTCTTTTGCCACGGGGTGTTCTGGTCCTCCCTTGGTTAAGACTGATTTCTCTCAGATGCATCCAGCGAAAATTAGATCCTCAAGAAAAAATTCTCCAATGTTCTTTTCTAAATGTCGTTTCTTTTTAGACTTAGTTTTGCCTTATGTTACGACTGCGTTGCGTGCTTGTTTCCATTCCGTGTACATGCTGTTCCTCCGTAGGTCTTGGCTCCTAAATGAAAGTTATTAAA
>NC_051406.1:38346700-38346910 GCF_015228065.2 Penaeus monodon | reverse complement strand
TAATCGAGGCCCAGAAGATAACACTTAGCTTTCTCTTTGCCAAACGAGCTGCCTCTGAGGCTTCCCGTCTCTGTTGTTACGGGGCAGAATTGCAGTTGAACGCATCAGTCTTTTCTGAAGTCTCGTCCGAAGATTAGCATCAGCAAAAAGAGTCAACGATCTTTTCCAGACGTTTAACTACAGTCTCA
The DNA here is from genome assembly GCF_015228065.2 of Penaeus monodon. NCBI lineage: Eukaryota > Metazoa > Arthropoda > Malacostraca > Decapoda > Penaeidae > Penaeus > Penaeus monodon. Next base: position 38,346,722 of record NC_051406.1, on the reverse strand, counting down.
AAAATGAAGGGAAGATGCTGTT
>NC_051406.1:38346355-38346619 GCF_015228065.2 Penaeus monodon | reverse complement strand
TCGCTCTGCTGGTAAAAGCAAATAGAGAAAGGAAGGCAAGCAAGCAGCTACAGAGAGGCTTCCAATCCTACTCCTTCCGGTGACACGCTCTTAAACCTTTGGGAAAATTCACCTGCGTATCTTTAAGACTTTGTGGTACATCAGTTTTTAAGACTTTGTGGTACATCAGTTTTTAAGACTTTGTGGTACATCAGTTTTTAAGACTTTGTGGTACATCAGTTTCGTACATTTCCATTATCCATGTAAGGTGCTACTTGTAACCTG
>NC_051406.1:38345341-38345526 GCF_015228065.2 Penaeus monodon | reverse complement strand
TAGTATCTTAATCCTGCCAAAGCAACATCTGTCGTTTATATATGATAATGAAGTTATAGTGTTGAGATCCGAAGTTGCTTTCTGTTGTGTATTTTTTTATTATATCTTTTATTGCTCACTATTTGTCCAGTGGGGAATAACATCGTATATTGTTTATTCTCTTGCCTGCTGTCTGCTCAGAAGAC
>NC_051406.1:38345197-38345273 GCF_015228065.2 Penaeus monodon | reverse complement strand
CTGTTGTATGCTGTATGTCCAGGAGACGTTTATTACGTGTTGTATATTCAGAAAAGGTCTTTTGTCTGCTTGTTAA
>NC_051406.1:38344411-38345107 GCF_015228065.2 Penaeus monodon | reverse complement strand
CATATTTGTTGCTTGCTGACTGTTCATATGTGTGTTGTCAACGTTTTGTTGAGAAGACGGATGTCTATGTTCGTTCAGAAGACATTTTTTTACTGTTTGTTCAGAAGGGTGTCCTGGACATGGTCTTCATACTTTTTTGTTGTTTATAAGGTCTGTTTTGTCTACTGTTTGTTCAGAACACATTTGTTGTGTCCTGTTGTTAACACTACATCTTTTATCTGTTCGTATTCAGTAAACGCTTGTTACATGTTCTAAAGACTCCGATACCTGTTATTCAGACGACCCTATAGTCTGTTGTCCAGAAGACACCTTTATCTGCAGTGTGTTCAGAAAGCGATGTAGTGAGCTGTTTGTTGAAAAGACCCGCTGACTTGTGTGGCTTTGGCGACGGGATGTCGTTATTTCGTCTTCGGTTGAGTGGCGTAACAAGTGTACACATCGTTATAAACCTTTTTGTACGGAGTTCGACCCTTGTTGGTTATAGATCTTCGTTGTGTGATAAAGGGACTTGGGGACTGAGTGCACAATGATGCTGTAATGACTGTAGTAGTTGCATGAGAACGTGGTTCAATGAGTGAATGGAGAAGGGAGTAAATTGTAAAGTGTGTAGCCTTGGTTGAATAATGAATGAAGGCGTTGGTATGGTTATAAGGGAATGATTGGAAACCATTTTATCTATTGAAAACACCAACAACT
>NC_051406.1:38342975-38344264 GCF_015228065.2 Penaeus monodon | reverse complement strand
AAACAAACTACAGTCACTGAAGTTTCAGAAAGGGAAGAATAAATATGTCACTTCATAAATTTCACCGACAGGGTCAAGAAAATGTGCCCTCGGTTTGGTGCCATTATCTTTATTTATTTTCAAGTTCAGAATGCATAGCTTTATGTGACTTCGCTGCGTGTCTTTGCCACGTTCGCTAAGTGTCCATACCTGGTTCCCTAAATGTCCACATCTGTTCGTTTCCCAGGTGTGGACAAGGAGCAAAGCTGCATACCCAGTCGAAGATAATGTGGAAGAAGCAAGATGCCATGGCATTAACTGCATAAAGAAATATTTCATTGTGGTATGGGCTGCTGCAATGAATAATGTATAATGATGGATATTGCGGGCTAATAGTGACATGACATAGATTATGCCAGTACAACAATATCAAGTATCACAAAGTTTATAATGGAATAATTTAGTACAAAAAATACATAATGTTATTGGGAAAGCAAAGCTGTGCTGTGGAATACTAAGGCAGTGGGAGTACATTTATCGTTGTACAGGGAACACTGTAGCAAAACAATGGACAGCAGTTGTACAGGTGATATGGTCGATGCGCATATTCCGGAGTAGCACAAGAAGCAGATCGAGTTGTCTGGGTGTCTGCAGGCGAGGGAACAAGACGTACAGTATAATGTGCTACACCTGAACACAGGCAGGGGAACCGTGTACACTAAGGACAGTCATAAGTATAAAGGTGATAGATCTAGCGGAAAGCCAACGAGGTCCCGCTCAGACCCCGCCCGCTAACACCTGCTCCTTCCATAACGCAGGTGATGTCGGGATTTTCCCAAGGAACACGCACGCACGGGCTGCCCTCCCAGGTTGCTTTGGGAGTAAATTCACCTTGCCGCAGAGAATAAAACCTTTAATTTTCTGAAGTCCAAGGGATGTCACTACGGAAACTCAGAGGATATAATTTCCCTTGGTGATACATTTACATCTGGCCTTCTTGTTTTTATTAGTAATGAGAACGCCACTGCAGCCTGTCATATCAACAGCATCAACAGTGGTATGATAATGATAATCATGATACTTCTGTAGAGCAAATTTTACAAATATCAATTCGAGAAAGGCCATACGCTTCTACTTTGGATTAAAAGATTTAAATAACAACCTTGCCACCAAGAATGACACCGTTACTATCGAGCACAAACGCCATTTAGCACAAATGACTTCCAAACTCCTATAGTCAAAAATTCAACAGTCAGTGGAAAATTTACGAAAAGAGCGAATGCTGGTCATAAGCAGGTTAAAGCTGGGAC
>NC_051406.1:38342753-38342953 GCF_015228065.2 Penaeus monodon | reverse complement strand
GGTAGGTCTTTCAAAGTGGATGTCACTGAATTTTACTGAAAAATAGTATAACCTTTACTAGTATTAGGTTTAATATAAATGCTACCGTCTTTTCTGTTCAATTCAGAGTGGCATTGAGGACGTTCGTCGGCGCTGAGACAGAATAGGATGCCACATTATGATTAATGGACGACTTAAAACCCTGCACATCAGGTTTGTTA
>NC_051406.1:38341851-38342238 GCF_015228065.2 Penaeus monodon | reverse complement strand
GAATTTTTCCTCCACTTTCAACAAAGCAAAAATATACTCCCTGTTATACGTCCTCCATTTCCGCAACCAATAACCGTAATAAAAAGACTTTCACTGACGTAGTACATGAACTGGATCCATGTTGCTTTGTATTTATTGAATTAGTCGTATTTTGTAGAGAATCGTTGATTTAGCTGACAAGATATGATCGAAGATATAAAAGAGAGAAAGAGAGAGGGACAAACAAACAACGAAGCTTTTAATTTAACTAAAGAAAATATAAAGTGTAGGATTTTTCTCAAGTTGTAGACTACCGATTTTATCGACTGAAGCTAACAGATCTTAACAGATAAAGTAAGACACACAAAGAACAAGAAAAAACAACTAACTACCTGGCATGACAGTAAA
>NC_051406.1:38339866-38340218 GCF_015228065.2 Penaeus monodon | reverse complement strand
TGTCAACATCTTCCTAAGTAGACATAAGAACCTTTTTTGTTATTATAATATGCAATTATAAAGAAAAGCTTACCAAATCGGAAAATAAGATTTTATAAAACGTTCTCAAAATCTGATAAAATGACGATCGTAAAATATAAATGGAAAAAAAGAACAAACAAAAAATATAAATGAGAAAAATATTCAGGGGAATGAAAATACATATATGAAACAAATAGGAAATTGGAATTTTTCGGCTCCTTTGTCCAATTTCTGGAAAAAAGACGAAGTATAATTGAGACAAATCATTGTGAAAACGGATGTCCGGCTTCTTCTCCCTCGTCGGGCTTTTAGTTTCTTATCTTTCCTTCTC
>NC_051406.1:38339682-38339845 GCF_015228065.2 Penaeus monodon | reverse complement strand
GGCCCTTTTTCCCTACTTCTTTTCTCGTGGAGTGTCCTCATCACAATATAATTTTCCCCATCTTCCCTCGTGATATACATTGTTTTTCCTTCATCTCCTTCACAGCGTAGTTTTATTCTGATCTTTTCTCATAAGATTTTTTCATATATCTTCTTTCTCAAGA
>NC_051406.1:38338837-38339649 GCF_015228065.2 Penaeus monodon | reverse complement strand
AGCATGGTTATCCTCTCTTTCCTCAAAACGTGATCAGTTCCTCAGCCACCTCATAGACTGATTTTCCTTTTCTTCCTCATAACGGGATTCTCCTTCAAGCTCCTCCTAAATTAACCTCCTTCTTCCACCCCATAACTGTCCTCCTCATAGCAGACGGTGGCCTTCTTGCAATCTCTGTGCGTTTATTGTAAGCTTGCAATCGACTTCTTTCCGCCTTCCCTTACTGCCAAAGTTTCGAGCAGTTGCAGCCACTCCTTGTACAAACACTGTCGCCTTCAAGAAAAAAAAAAAACACGTATCATTTCTCTCTTAGATAAACCATTAAGATTTATAGACAAATACCATAACCATGCTGTTATCCGATATGCTCTTCCCTACAAAGGTGAACAAGAACAACGTAGAACAACAAAATGGCCTACGAGGGAAACAAACAACGAACTGTTAACGAAGACAATACCAGCACGCTGCAGGCCGAGGGAGCGGACCCAACGTACCATGCTACTCCTCTTCCCTATGCTATGACCCCTTCGGTGGATGCTACTCAGACGTTAAAGGCTATTGGAAGATCTGCCTGACAAAGAACTTCAATTTATATCCGGACAGTTCTCCCAAACCTGAATTTAATATGCACTTACTCTCTCGGCCATATGAGATACGGTTCTATGACGCGATAATTTCGTTAAAAAAGTTTTATTTGCAGGAAATTCTGGAGGTATGTGTCGCAGAACGGATGGGAAAAGTTATATTAGATATTATGTCCGCAACACCTATCATCAATGCCTCGTCGACGTAACATTTCCACCCCCCCCCCC
>NC_051406.1:38337650-38338806 GCF_015228065.2 Penaeus monodon | reverse complement strand
GAGAAATAGGAGAAAAAAAGCGTAGGCGGTCAGATATACGAGTTCACTGTGGCTTGCGGAACTTGATAGTGTCCACGCTGTTGTAATTTATGTGTCGGTAGCTGCGCTGTTTCGTGTGTGTGAGATGTTTGTATAGGCGACATGTAGCAGCAACGTGCGAAATTCATTCCGCAGACAGCTTCCATCTTGACATTCATGTTATCATTGCTCGGCGACAGACCTCTGGAATCCGTGTTTTTTGTGTCTAAGTATTTGCCATGTCTGTCCGTTCATCCCTTGGTGTTTTTTGTGTTTCTGTTAACGTTCAACCATTGTTCCCTTTCTTTTCATTTCATCACGTTTTCCCCATCTGTATGACTGTCTTTATGTGTACTTTGTTTCGTTTAAACGTCTAAGCTTCAGTCGATCTAGCAATCTAGGCAACTGATGAACACCAGCTTCATGAATATGCAGAACCAACAAAGTTCTAAACGCCCGCCAGCCTCCTGTTACTGGAGTCTTCGAGCGCCTCTTCCCTTCCAGGTTTCGCTTGGGAACTTGCTCTGTCGTGAAAATACGAAGTGCGTGAACTCTAAAAATGCACTTTTTTTGCGTACTTGATATCTGTGGAAGTCTCCAGCATGACGAACTAGAACACATTAGAAATTATTTTCCAAAACAAAGATATCATTTCCAAATAAGATTGATTTCCTACTGTCCTCGCGGATACAGAGAATACTGTATGACAAAAAACGTTACGTCAGTATATTTCAGTTACATTTTCAGGTATTTATCTATCTGCTTTAGAATTTATAAAGAATAAGATAAATGTTAGATGAAAAAAAAACAAAAATGAACAAATAAATACAGGATCTTGAAACCTTTATCATACGCTTTAATTCCGCAAGTCCTCTCCCATGCTCTCACGAAGTCCCTTTCTAGAAGAGCACTCGTCTTTAAGGGTAATCAAGAATAGAAGAAGCAGGTCATGTCTCTAGCCTAAAGAGCGGGTGTCCAGTCATCGCAGAAGTAATCCTCTCCTTCACTGTTCCGGAGGAGGGTCGCGAGACTTGCAACGAGGTTTTGCAATGATGCACATGAGAAACAAGCTCTCATAACCCTCCTGAAGAAGATCTGTTACCTTCTTTTGTGGGCTTTCGTTTAGGAGTATTGTCAG
>NC_051406.1:38337517-38337629 GCF_015228065.2 Penaeus monodon | reverse complement strand
AATTCCGCTGTGCGTCCATTTCGTGCGGCTCTTTTGTTTGAGATTAAAGGCTGTCTATCAGGGAATTTTGGGGAAAGGATTACTTATCGACGCAATCAATCAGGGAAGGCTA
>NC_051406.1:38333365-38333472 GCF_015228065.2 Penaeus monodon | reverse complement strand
TCCAAGGAGCAGGCTAGTGGAAGTGACATCAAAGATATTATAATGAGATCAAAACACAGGTGGGCAGGACATGCTGCTCGACTCACAGGCAACCATTGGACCAGCAG
>NC_051406.1:38332371-38332494 GCF_015228065.2 Penaeus monodon | reverse complement strand
GGTTACTGTAACATATTTTGTCTTTTAAAGACATTCATTTATCTAATTGCTTTTGGACATGTAATCAATAGCTCTAGGTAATAACCTGTGTTACAAACTGACTGTTCCCCTACATATACGTAG
>NC_051406.1:38331554-38332213 GCF_015228065.2 Penaeus monodon | reverse complement strand
CGAATATGTCTATCGTTTATATTTACACTATACGCGATAGATAAATAAATAAATAGACAGAGGGCTACATAAAGTAAACACACAAAGTACCAGAATAATCAGGTAATATATGTTGGGAGAATAAATACGGTACAAAGCCATCCATTTTACTTCAATCGAAATCCTATAAAGAAATGGAAGACACAGGAGTTATTGGGGTAAGAAATACAATAGACAATGTATACAATAGCTAAATCCCACTGAAAAGAATACAGTGAATGGAATGGAATAGTATGTATTACTAGAAATAATAAGAAAGACCAGGAAATATTACAAGTAGATTCCAGATTAGATTTGATTGTTAAAATTAAATCAACTAAATGTATTATTAAGAATATAATACGTTTTGAAAACTGCCGAAAAGGTGTTACTAAATGAACTATATACAAGGAAATTCCAGCTGGATGCCTTTAGAAAGTCTCCTTTAACAAGAAATAGAATTTGTATTCCTTTTATATCTGAATTACCAAATTCTCTCCTTATTTCTCATTATATGATTATTATGACGTTTGACCTCTTCATTTGTTGCTCACAAAATTTGATATCAATACACATCAATTATATGAAATTCAAAACACTTAGAGGCTTTATTCAATGCATATTTAACAAGATTTAGTTGT
>NC_051406.1:38331436-38331517 GCF_015228065.2 Penaeus monodon | reverse complement strand
TACATGGTTTATTGTTATAACCGTCATGCCATATATAAACTTAAGATTTATTACTTTCCTCACCTAATAAATGAACAGTGA
>NC_051406.1:38330960-38331384 GCF_015228065.2 Penaeus monodon | reverse complement strand
ACACAATGTTATATATGATTACGGTCCGTCTCTTTGTCTTTTTTATATATGATAAAATTATCTCTTTCAGGAAAGAGTTTCTAAGACTGGTCTACAAAAATGTATATGAAGCTAGTCATACTATGGCTATTTTGGCCTCTCTTAAACACTTATGAATGTATCAAATTTATAAAAAAAAATCTACCAAACACATTTATTTATACATGAGTTTCTATGCATGGTACAGGAAGCAAGTCATGTTACCCAAGCTTCGCTCATGTCCTCGCAGAGCATATCCATTTCAGCTGTTGTGGTCTCCCGTAAACACTAACCCTGATTTCGAGGCTCAGCATCGATGACCGTGGGTTATTCATATGTGAGATATGAACATAGTAAAAGATACGGAAATACGCATGTACATGGTAGAAGTATTGGTGTATTTCTT
>NC_051406.1:38329913-38330851 GCF_015228065.2 Penaeus monodon | reverse complement strand
ACATAATATACATAGAGACAAGAAATTTATTATTATTTTATGTTATCTGTACGGCCATTTAAGCATGTTTGCGATGTAAACATACATCAACATTGTACATATATACAATAAAAAAATGTCACTAATACATGGTATCGTATGCCAGTGAGCAAGAAGTATTTTTTTTAACAAAATAAAAAATGAGTGACTGAGGTTGAGTGGTTTGCATGGTCTAATTATGAAAACAATGCGATTTCCTCTTATCATTTTAGTTTGTATAGTGATACTTGCTGAGACAAAGTCGGTGTTAAAGAGTGGGAATCATGGCAAAGAGCCAAGATCTGGGAATACCACTCCCCCCCCAAAAAAAAAAGAAAGTCCTATGCATACACACCCGATAAAGATTTATGGCGCGCTGTTTGAAGCTCGAGAGAACGAGGCAAACGCATAGAAGACCAAGGACACAGGACAGCCGCCGTAAAACACTGACGTACAAAAGTTGACAACACGATTCAAACAAAGGACAACCTCAATAAGAGAAGGGTTATGAATCGTGTGTGGACGGGAAATCTGTGAATGTTTTATAGTCTTACGGGGAATGTGCCTCGATTTATTGTTCGCTTCGTAGTATGGTTAATGCTTCATTTTATTTTTTTTTTTCACACGTCACTTTGCTCATACCGTACTTGCATTTCATTCATTGATTTATCTTTTCACTTGCTTTGTATTTCTTAAAACTTATATTTTGCGATGGGGACTGAGAGCCAGGACAACATAAAATGTGGTGTTACCAATAACGACAGCAATAACACCGATGGCATGGTCACTATAGCGGCCCGGTCAGTGTAATAACATAAACACTTTGAGAAAATGGTTATGAGGGCGGAGGAAGAATAGAAGACAGGCCGCTGGATAAAATATCTAGTGTTGACTGTACGTAACATCGGCGAATGTAAATG
>NC_051406.1:38329415-38329791 GCF_015228065.2 Penaeus monodon | reverse complement strand
AAAAAAGGTGCGTGATTTAGATATGTAGTATAAAAGAAGACAAGGAAAAGCAATAAAATCTATAAAAAAAATAAGAATAGAAATATGCTGACACATTTATCCATGTAAATCCCAGACTTCCACCCACTCTCCGTTGCGTAATCTGGCAAGGTCCAAAGAAAGATACATTTTAGTGTTATCCCGAGGCTGTCCCTTGCTGAAGATTAATGGGTCTAAAGGGGGGGAAGTAAGGGGAAGGGGGAGGGGGCGTCCCTATAAGGGCATTATTCTCCCCCCGCCGAGAAGATAAGCACCGGGGGGCGAGGGCGAGGGTGCCGGAGGTGGCTGTGACGCCCTCGGGATGTCTCTCTTATGCTGTGCTGTGTTTTTATCCCGG
>NC_051406.1:38328982-38329093 GCF_015228065.2 Penaeus monodon | reverse complement strand
AGCCTTCGGGGCAGCTTGAATGTCGTTACAAATCCTCTTTATTTTATTTTCTCCTCCCGGTTTCTCTTAACATTTGACCTATGCCTGTATTTCGCTGCCGAAATTTTAATA
>NC_051406.1:38324068-38324423 GCF_015228065.2 Penaeus monodon | reverse complement strand
GCCGGATCAGGTTGAAGAGTATACTATCTGATCTTGCATGGTGATAAATTCTTTCAGATGAGGTACCAAAGGCATGGCGGAAGAGTAAAGTAAAGAAGATCCCAAACAGGATTGGGGCAAGAGCAACCTTATTTCACTCCACTGCATATGCCAAAACCCTCAGAGCAGCTGTCATGTGCCTTGCACATCGTCGTGAAAAATCTTTGTTTTTTAGTTTTGGTGTATGATCATGACATTTCTCCTGTTGTTGGCGAGGGGAGAAGATAATGTCTACTATAGATCTGTGAGTAAGGAAACCACATTGTGACTCAGGGTAGATGAGCTCCATTAGATTCTGCAGGCGTATCAACAGTAC
>NC_051406.1:38320533-38320991 GCF_015228065.2 Penaeus monodon | reverse complement strand
AAGCCGAGAGCGCGCGAGAGAGTGCCTAGAAGAGTGCTTCCCCCGCTCTCCCCCCCCTCGCCTCCCCCCGCCACCCGCCGCCTCCCACCACTACCTGTTGGTCCCCGGCATGCCTCAGTCTCCCTGTAGTCGCCAGAGGAGAAACCCGTATCGCTGCTCTCCCAAGCACCTGTTATTACGTGATTGCTCGTTCCGAAAAAAACCCACAAGCCGAAGGGACGCGGATCCCATGGTCCGACAGCGCGCTTCCCAGACGCCAAGTGTATCCTAAGCGAAAACAATAGCGAAATCACAAGCACATGTACTCTCTCGATCCCGGAAGAAAAGATGGAGTTACGCGTCCATCGTAATAGCCAGCACCATTCCACGGATGCTGGCAACTTCGCGGCGTATGATGACTGTGGCTTGGTGACCGCCCTGCCTCTCCTCGGCCGCTGCCACGAGTGTGGGGAACATGT
>NC_051406.1:38320170-38320383 GCF_015228065.2 Penaeus monodon | reverse complement strand
GAGGGAACAAAAAGTCAAGGGAAATAAGTAAAGAGTTATGTATTCTGGCCGAGACTTAAAGAGCCCAGAGACGATGAACAGTATACGGTATCTGTGCCTCGTCACATGCGCCCTTCTTGCTCTCGCTTGTGGACATCAGCCTTGCTCCAAGCTCAGTAAGTAACTTTATGCATGTTTATTTGCGTATTCATATTCTTGACCAATTGATATTTA
>NC_051406.1:38318576-38318672 GCF_015228065.2 Penaeus monodon | reverse complement strand
TTTTAAAAGTTTAAAAAAAAAAAGAGTTTTTTTTTCTTTTAAGGTTTTGGTTTTTAGATTATTTAATTTTTTATTAATTTTTTAAAAATTTAGATT
>NC_051406.1:38318393-38318469 GCF_015228065.2 Penaeus monodon | reverse complement strand
GTTAATATTTTTATATTTTTTTTTTTATTTTTTAATTTTTTTATAAATGTAATAAAAAGATAGTAATAGATAATAG
>NC_051406.1:38316947-38317613 GCF_015228065.2 Penaeus monodon | reverse complement strand
TATTTAATATAATATTAAATATAATATAAATATTATTAAAATTATATATATGTTAATAATATATATATAAAATTTAAAATTAAAAATATATATATAATATTATATATATATTTATATATATTGATTTTATACTTTTGATAGATAAAGATAAAAAAATATTATTGTAATATATAATATAATAATTTATATTTATAAAATTTACAATAAATATATAAAATATATAAAAAAATATATAAAAAAATATAAAATATAAAATTATATAAAAATATATATAAAAACCCCCGGGGCCAAGGAGGAGAAAATTATAATTAAAAAAAAGAAGGGGCGGGCGAGGATCTCAAAAGGGGGTTTTTTCGACGACATAGGGTAAGTTAGGGGACAAAAGGGAAAAGATAGGAGTCCAAAATGGCTTTTTTTTTCATGAGGGAAAATTCATCCGGACCCAGCAAAGGGGAACCTTTTGTGATAATTTTAAACCTTGAAAATTAAAAATAATAATTAAAAAATATAATAAATAAAAAAAAACATACAACAAAATAATATAAAAATAAAAATATAATTTTTAATATATTTTAATATAATAAATATTAATATATTAAAATACAAAAAACATATAATAAAAAATAATATATATTAAAAAATTATAATTATATAAAATAGGGGGTG
>NC_051406.1:38316470-38316848 GCF_015228065.2 Penaeus monodon | reverse complement strand
GAAAAAATATTAGTAATATAATTATAATATATAAAAAATTATAAAATTTAAATAAAATTATATATAAATATAATATAAAATTAAAAAATATATATATATATAGGATATGTATATAATATTTTAAATAAAATTTTAAAATATAAATTTTAATAATATAAAAAATTATATAATAAACTACACACACACACACAACACAATTGTTAATATATATATATATATTTAAAATTTTTTATATATAATAATATATATAAAAAAAAACATTATACATATTTAAAAATATAATATTTAATATATATATATAAAAATTTTATATATACATATAATTATTATTAAAAATTATATTTTTTAATTTAAATACACATGTTATTTATTACAATA
>NC_051406.1:38315291-38316297 GCF_015228065.2 Penaeus monodon | reverse complement strand
AAAGAGAGAAAAAGGAGATAGATGATAAAAGAAGACAGAAGGCGATTGAGGGGCAAAAATATATAGAGGGGGGGAAAGACAAAAATTTTAAAGCTCTTTATTGAAAAGTGGACAAGTTGGCCAGTATATTTCGAAACTAAGAGGAATTTATCTGGTATAGGAACCCTTGGGCTACCTGAGGGAGTGCCTGATATTTCCATATCCTGATGGCATGTTAGATTTTCAACGGCATTCCCCTGGGAATAAGTTTCTTGCAGGATTTTTTTACTTGAAAATTTGGAAAGACTCCCACCCTCCTCCCAGAAAGTGACAAAAAACCCACGGGAAATTCCATTTATTTTTAATTCTTTGTACCCCTTTCGGTTAACTTGGGTTCATGGAAATTGAGAGCAAGGATCAGCATGGATCAAGGTAGTGCAATGTCATTAAACATTTGATTGGGGGCTTTGGCAAGATTGATTAAAGATTGTTTGGGTAGTTCTAATTTTGTTTAACTCGGACCAAGTTCCGTTCAGGGGAGATTAACATTCACTGATGAGTGCTTATTGAAATTATTAAAGTTAAAGAAAACTGTGAAGAAAGTTAAATTTTGTACACTGCATGAGGAAGCAAGGTATTTCTGAGAGAAAAAAAAAACATATAAGTAAATGTGGTACAGAAGACCTTGATAGCATTGTTGCTTTGAAGCAAGATCAATATGACAAGGCAAACATGATCTAATATAGATTTTAGGTATTATATGACATGAAGCACTTTATTCTCTCTGCAACTCATCCTCTCTCTTTAAAAAAAAATGGCTTGTATAACATTGCTAGTCTTCATACACACCTCTTCCCATCTGCTCTCCTCCGAGTGAAATTTAATGTGCTATCTCTTATCACATAGTGTCCACATCACTCACGCAAGAGATCCTCACCGAGCCTGTTCACTACTTCCGCTAGGTTGCTTCAGATGCTTGAACGAATCTTGACTTTGCGCTGCTAAATTATGGAGGACTTTTAGGTCT
>NC_051406.1:38314328-38314955 GCF_015228065.2 Penaeus monodon | reverse complement strand
ATGGTCATGGTAATCTGTCTGCATTAATTTTCGCGCATATCCACGCACTAAATCCACATTCCGAAAATGATAAAGTGCGCATTGTGTGCACCAGAGGCCAAGCCATGCCCAGCCCCCTGTCTAAGTGGAATATGTGTGCGGGGGATGTCCGCGGGGGTCCCTGTCACTAGGAGTGTGGATCTCCTGGTGGGGCGGCAGGGGGCGGTATCCTGGGGAAGCCCCTGCGTCCCTTCTGTTAAGGTTCTCTGGCGGAGAAGCATAAAAGTCAGCGACAGAAGGAAGGAACCACCAACTAAGTGATCGCCGGGCCGCCATCGTGGCTAAATCCGGGCTGTGGATATTGCAAATGTGAGCCTAAGATGGCAGATGGTTCATATCTAAAGTCCGATCTTCTGGACTAGGCACCCTGAATAAATAATCAGATGACAAAGAAGGAAACACCAGACTTCATATGATGAGTCACGGATTGCAAACCCATATTTGTGCACAGTAAGGAGGCTGAGAGAGAGATGAGAGATGGAGTAGAGAAAGGAAGAGGCGGAGCAGATGGAAGAGCACGATCCGGATCTAGGAGATAGAGATAGAGAAAAGAGAGGAAAGAGATAGACAAGAGTACGGATGAAATGA
>NC_051406.1:38313458-38314219 GCF_015228065.2 Penaeus monodon | reverse complement strand
AAGAAAATACAGGCAAGCAGATAGACAGACGGAGAGACAGAGAGAACGAGCCTTCTTCCGCACGACATACAACATCACCCTGATAAGACCGGAAGACAAGATAACCTTAGACGCACCGAGGCCTTTTGGTCCTTTTCGCATGGGTGCGGCGTTCGAATCTGCGCCTAATGTCTTCACAGGAGGATCAAGCGTCCTGATCAAGCCGGGCCGGGAACGGCAAAAAGTAGATAACACACGGCTGGTGGAGTCGCGAGGTTGGCGTGAGCAGGTATGCGCGGAAAATGTGAAGTGAGATATGGAAATGAGAGAGGACCCATAGACGGAGCTGAAAGAAAACGCCAAACAACAAAGAAGAAAGGGATCCAAATAATGGGAAAAAGGGATGTGAGTATACAGAAAGAATAGTACTGACGAGGTAAAGAGGTGTCTATAACCAGTGGGACAGCGCAAGGTAAATGACAGTGGGAGGTGGAGTAGGGGAGAGGAGGAGGGAAGTGGGGAGGGGGTGGGAGGGAAAGTTGGGGGGGGTACGAGTGTGGCAGGGGACAGAATTCATGGCGCTGGTGGCTGCATCAAGTAAATTAATCCAACGTTTCCAGAGATGATCATAAATTTGATTAGGCTACAAAACTATATTATTTTATTTCATTTATAACAGTAATGTTCAAATGATAGCTAAAGTTAATAAACAAGTTGGGTGAGTTAAAGAAAAAAAAGGAAAAATAAAGTTACGTAATCAAATTTTCATTCATATAAATTCA
>NC_051406.1:38312819-38313027 GCF_015228065.2 Penaeus monodon | reverse complement strand
CGCGCTGCTATTTTTAAGTGCCATCGAATCTCTGACATTTAGGTCAGGTGACGATCCTGGCCCCTTACCGTCGTTCTTATAAATATTGAGAAAGAGCGCAAGATGGCGGCTTCTTGCTTCAGACGCGAAATACCGAAGGACCAGAGATAATGATGTTTATGTTTAGCAGTCGGAATATCCAGGATGTTTTCCCCTTGCCGAGAGCCTC
>NC_051406.1:38312100-38312532 GCF_015228065.2 Penaeus monodon | reverse complement strand
ATATACTGAAGCTTGTTATACGATGCTGAAAGTTTTATTGGTAAGAGTATGATGACTTTTAAGTCAAACGGATGTTCTGTTTTGTTCATGTATTATAGAAAGGGGTTACTAGGGGATTTTTCGGGTGTCTACGGGAACAAGTAACAAACAAACACATAATGATGTGTATACAAAGAAAAAATTTAATAAAACACAGCTTCAATAAAAAAGAAAAAAAAAGGTACCGTTTCAAGTCCTATAAAGACTCCTGACCAGAAGCAAAAAGAGGATGTATGATCTATTTTAGTTTTTTTTTCTCTCTCAGCTTAAGATAGTAGACCTGAAAACGTCATGGTCTATTATTTTTGTTCTATATTGAGGAATTACTGCACCTTTTTCATTTGATTTACTTCTTTTGCAACATTTTCATTTGGTTTACTTCTTTTGCAACAT
>NC_051406.1:38311706-38311831 GCF_015228065.2 Penaeus monodon | reverse complement strand
CCCTTCCCCCTTCCTTCGCCCCCTCTCCCCTCCCTATAGCAGAGGGGCGTCATCATCATAAAACGCAAACATTTTCAAGGATAAAATGCCGCCGCCTCTCGTATGGACAGTCAGCCTCTTGTTAG
>NC_051406.1:38311537-38311662 GCF_015228065.2 Penaeus monodon | reverse complement strand
CCATGTCAGACCAATTTAATCCTCTAATTAGCAGCTAGGTGGATCAGCGTCACGTTTTATCATTAGCGTCGTGTTTTCCATCATTACCAGTAGTGGTATTGGCATTTCAGACATATTGATGTGTT
>NC_051406.1:38311221-38311320 GCF_015228065.2 Penaeus monodon | reverse complement strand
GAAAAGCCCCTTCATGTGTTGTCTTCACGTACTCAACGTCCTTAAGAACAAAAAAGACGAAAATTCAACAATAGATAAATCTATTTAAATTAACAATAA
>NC_051406.1:38310547-38310769 GCF_015228065.2 Penaeus monodon | reverse complement strand
TCGAAATCTGCTTTTCCAAGTCACGCGAAACAGTCTGGCCGCGTGTGTGTTTACCCGCCACCTCCTTCCGCATGAAGAGCCATCGTTCAGTGTACTCGGGGTTTTAACTGGAACGGCAAACGCAGCCTGTGTAATTTTGGGAATTTTAGGGAATTAATTCGATCTGAAAAAGAAGAAATGAGAAATAGAAGAAAGAGAAAATTCCGCCAAATTTAGATCTGT
>NC_051406.1:38310325-38310419 GCF_015228065.2 Penaeus monodon | reverse complement strand
CGGAATTAGTTCGTTTATGCTTTTTTCAGATTAGAAAAAAAAAGAAGAAGAAAGAGGAAATTCCGCCAAATTTAGATTTTCTTTCTTTTTTGTT
>NC_051406.1:38309919-38310257 GCF_015228065.2 Penaeus monodon | reverse complement strand
GGTTTTATTATTCATTGTGTGGGAAATGTATATGTTAACATGGAGGAAAATATATATATTTGAAATAGAGATTTTACTCTGAGTGTTTTCAACTAATTTGCTTCTTATAATACATTAAGCAAAATGAATAAACGGAAAACGTAATCTAATATTTTTTTCGAGCACCACTACCGTTAGTATTACATTACACGATTAAAACCAAAGTAAATTTCATGTTGATTTCTGTCACAAAATCCACACACTTTTTCTAGTTCGTTGAAATAAGTGATAAATAAGAGATAAATGGTTCGTACAAATAACTGACGGGTTTAGTAAGAAAAAGGAAAATAAACTTATCC
>NC_051406.1:38309274-38309810 GCF_015228065.2 Penaeus monodon | reverse complement strand
TTTTCAGTTTTTCCCAAGGGACCGTTTAGAAAAATAATATGATTAATTCACTTTATTACCGAAGCCGTAAGGTGGAATTCGTAAAAAAAAAGCTTAATAGAATCCAGTTGAAATCTCTTGAAAGGCCTAATATCCCCGAGAATAAATTCTGATTAGATAAATAAATCCGATGGTAAACGTGACGTCATAAGCTGGATCATCCCCACGTCCGCATCAGGGAAGGACGCCAGAAGCAGGTGGCTGCCCTTCACCCTTTGCCTCCCTTCCCCTAATCCCCTCCCCTCCCCTGTTCCACTTCCTCTCTTGGCTCCCCTTCGCTCCTCCCCTCATCTTCCCTCCCCCTCTCCTTCGCTCGTTCAATCTCGCCATCATCCCTCCCCTCCTCCCTCCCTTCCTCCCCTTGTCATCCTTCCCCTTCCTTCCTCCCTCTCTTAATCACTATACCCCCTCCTTTCCTCCCCTCCCCTCCCAACCATCCTCATCCTCTCCCCTTCTTCCTCCCTCCCCTCTCCCCTCTTCCCCATTCCTCTCCTGCC
>NC_051406.1:38308754-38309081 GCF_015228065.2 Penaeus monodon | reverse complement strand
TTTACACGTTCCCGGGAATATTGGGATTCTGTGTGTTGGTGGTGTTAGTGCTGGAAGTGTTGTCAGAAATAATGATGGTGGCGGGTCCTTGTGATGCTCGATGAAGATTTCTTTTTTTTTTCCACCGGTGGTGTTAAATTTCATTACTGATGTCCCTGGATATGATGGATGAATTATGGTAATCCTCTTTTATCCAATGGTATTATTAATGGTCACCGTAGTATATACATATATATCACTGTTGCCAACGATAGCGTTATTGGAAACTTTCCAAGATACCAAGGAGTACGGAAGGGCAATTCCGAAACAATCCTGCCTCCTGAGCAG
>NC_051406.1:38307367-38308613 GCF_015228065.2 Penaeus monodon | reverse complement strand
CCTATCTCGCAGTCTTGTTTATCTCTCCGTCTTTCCCCAACACTTTCCAGTTTTCAGTTTCCGTTCATCCCATTCTTCCCTCTCCTATCCCATCACTTTCTCCCCCTTCCATTCCTTCCCTCCTACGTCATCATTTCCCTTTCCTCTTTCCCTTACGCACGTAGTCGCCTCTCCCCTTGGTTCCCCCCTTTCTCTCCACTTTCCCCTTCTCTTCACCCTCATCCCCTCCCTTTCTCACTTCCTATTTCACTCCCCCTTCCCTTTCCCCTCCCTTTCTCCTCCCCTTTCCCCTATAACCCCCGCTCTCCCTCTTCCTCCCCCCCTCCCCCTTGACCACCATCGGATTTCCTATTCCTATTTGCATTTACCATCTGTCCTCCAGTCCCTCGACTGGAGGACAGATGAAGTTTTCCTCCATCTTTTCCTCATCTGCATATCGTTCTACTTTTACATCTACTTCGTTTCTGTTCATACCGTGTTGTCCTTCTACTTTCTTCATCTCTTCTAGTCCCACTTTCTGTTCTACTTCTCCCTTCTATTTCTTCTTAGTTCTGCCTTTTCTCCTTTCTACGTCTGCTTAATCTTACCATTTCTCCGTTCTATTTCTCCTCAGTTCTGCTCTTTCTCCGACCTCCTTCTTCGCTCAGCTGATTCTCCCATCTACTTGTTCTACTTATTCTCCGTTCTACTTCTATTCCGTTCTACCCGCGCTCCGTAATCATTCCACATCTACTTCATTCTACTTCAGGTCCTCCATCCTTTCCCCTCATCTGCATATCTACTTTCTGCCCTCGCTGTACGTTCTCCCCGTCGTTCTTTCTCCTCATTCCTCCTCATACGGCCGCCTCATAAGTTGCAATCTCGAGAACGCAGTCACAAGCGCTCCCAGACATTTTAGACGACATGCTTTCAGATTTACTTCCTGGAGTTTTGCTTTCATCGGGCCTTTTGAATACCTTCTGTGGCGTATTTATTTCGTTTTCTGTGCCTTGCGGCCGATGATAAAAGAGGAAAATTGTATTATGATGTTTTTTTTTCCCGGTGAAATTTACCTGGACGTTTGCGGTGAAATATTTTATCTAGTTGTATTTGATTCAATTGTGTGTATTTTCTTGCTATATCATTTACAGTCATTAAGCAGAGTAGATTTTTTTTTTCTCTCTCTATTATCTGCATTTCCCAGTAACGTTGAATTACCTTAACAAATACGGGTAATTTTAAGACCCCAATACGATCTGAACATTGA
>NC_051406.1:38305785-38307330 GCF_015228065.2 Penaeus monodon | reverse complement strand
GTTTTCTGCTGATTGCCACGGCATAGCTAATGCGAAGGAGGAAGAGTTTATGATGCTAGCCTCAGCATAGGTCGATATTAATGAAGTTACATTACATTTTGCCTTGTTGATGAAATTTAGCCTGGACGTATTATTAGGGCAGAATTATCGCATCTTAAGAGTAAGTTTATCAACTTCATAAGCATTGTTTTTTAGTAATTTTATAAAGTACAAGTATTACCTTATCAAAGGTATATAATTACTATTTCATTTACTTAGTAGAAGCCAACATTTTCACAGTATTATTACCATGACGTATGAATTGATACAAACAACTACGCGTCATTGTAACAGAAATACAATAAATTTGATAGAGATTCGTACTTGTCTGGACAGACGTACGTCTACAAGCAAGCGTACCATATGCGTTACAGTAAAACACATGTCGACTTGGCAAGACACAAATCGCTCTGTAATAGAACCACGGCAGCACAGTACACACTGCAATGCAATACACTCAGAGATACACCCAATCGTAATACACCCTGAATCGGATACAATCAGGATGACAATGCCAGAGTGTTCGGTAATTGCAGCGAATCAGCTGTGTTCCATGACGTCATGATGTGTATTGTTTTCATGGATGTTCTATCGAATAGAAAAAAAAATGGAATTGTTAGTAGATAAAGAATTGATGTGGAACATGGATATTGATTAAGATAATAAATAACAACAAGAAAGGAGAATAAAAACGTAAAAAAAGAGCAAACAAGAACAGGTATTCTAAGCGGTAACCTCATTGCAGTGTAAGTAAAGTTTAATCCTATAACAAAGCTTGAGATGAAGATCCTATTGCATCGAGGGCATAGAGAATGGTCTTGTAAGGCGACTGAAACTATTCTTTATAAAAAGTTGGCATTTCTAGATGACAGTCATGTAGCAATTTACAATATATCTAGGTGAAAGTCTTATAACTTATCAGTGGTATATTTCGGTATATGGTAACCGAAAGCCATACAGTAGAATCTCAGTGAAATTTCTGTGGCATATCAGAATGAAAATCCTAAAAATAATCAACGTGAAAATCCTAAATATGTGTCTAGATTTGGATATGTGCATGAGAAATCGTGGTATGTTTAAGAGCAAATGTGAAGGTCCCTTTTCATAGATTAACATAAAAAGAAAATGCAAGTAAAGAGAACGAAGAAAACACTCTAAAATCCCCTTGCAAATGGACACACACGCAATAATAAAACATTATCTCCATATCAAAATATCTTTAGACGCACAAGATCCCTCCCAAAACCCACTTCAACAAAACGCTGAACCCCTCCGAAAAATAAAAGACAAAAGACGAAATACAATGCGATTCGAAAATGGTAACTCTATTTCTATTTCGTCAGATGCCACTTGCAGGGAAGCAATAGATCAGCGAGGTGAGAGATGAAGAGTGATGCTCTTTACATGTCTAATGGCGCGAGTGCTCCGTAGAGTGATGTCATGTCAGCGGGATTTTTCCGGCTCATTCTTTCTTGTTAAGCGTTTTGTTGGAGGTGACGTGGAATT
>NC_051406.1:38302899-38303589 GCF_015228065.2 Penaeus monodon | reverse complement strand
CGGAACAAATACAGAACCTGGCTAGGGAGCAGTGACTCCTGCGCCCTCGGCATTAGGGCTAGAGAGGGCCAAAACACACAAGGCAACGATAGGCTGTGCTCCCCCCTCCCCCCTCTCTTCGCTTGGCTCACCAGACTCATTTAGTGAGAGGAATTGTCTTGGGAAGATGATGAATCTGGTGAATCTGATGAAAATGAGTAACAAACCTTGATTTCTCATTTATTATAATTATTTTTGGATGAGTGTGATATGTATGATGTAAATTGGATAAGAGAGAAATGGAATCACGGTGCATAAAAAACAACAACAGATGAAATGTAAATAAATCATGAATCGAATTTCCTACAAATCATGCAACTAATTTGCGTAATCTGTGGGTCATATAAAAAAAAATATTCAAATAATTCACCACCCTCCATATTCCTGCACAGCTAAAACGGATAAAACATAAAATGATACAACACACCCCAAGTTACGCATTCAGTAGATAATGTTGCAGTAATAAAATTTAAGCGGTCATAGGTAATACAATATGTTGAAAGGGAGAAATGTCTCACAGTTCTCTATTCTCTGGCCGTGGAGGACATAAGAATGGAATAACGAGGAAGGTGGTTGAAGTGTGAGAATGGTGTGCTAGTGTGTGGTCATGAGAGATGGTGAGAGAGGAGAGGAAAGGAGAATGGAGAGAAA
>NC_051406.1:38301249-38302799 GCF_015228065.2 Penaeus monodon | reverse complement strand
AAAGGAGGGAAGGAGGGAGAAAGAGAGAGAGAAGTGAAAAAGAGAAAACAAAAGAAAGAGTAAGAAGAGAGACAGAAAGAGGATAATGCTAATGAAGACAAAAGAAAAAGAGAGAGAAAAAAAAACAAGAGATGGGATAATCTCCGGATCGTTAATTTCTGAATTCTAATTTTTCGTTATCAGAGAGTCCACGGACGGTGCGGGGAATGGCATTAAGTGCATGTGTGTGTAACTGTCGTCTCAGCAGCGTAATGGGGGCTAACGAAAGGACCGAAGCAGAGACGCCGAGCGAAACATTTTTGGAAAAAGAATCGCTCAGAACCTTCGAGAAGAGAGACACGAAGGCATAAATCCCCCCGAGTGAGCTGAGTTACTCAAACACAATCGCGAGGTAATTGTCTAAGTTTGAGGAATAAATCTGTCGCGAGCGGAGATGGATGACGAAATACGAAAGCATTAGTGAGAGGAGGGGAGAGGGAGGAAAGGGAAAACGAGCCAAGGACGCGCTGCTAAAGGAAGATTGGGTGGGGAGGGAGGTTGGGACGAATGAGTCATTGAGAAGGAAATGGAAAGCAAGCCACGAATATATTGGTGAATGGAAAAGGAAAACGACTCACGAATAAAAGGGCGAATGGAAGGAAGGGAAACCGATCCACGAATAAATGGGCGAAAGGAAGGAAGGGAAAACGAGCCACGAATAAATAGGGGAAAGGAAGAGAAAACGATCCACAAATAAATGGGCAAAGGGGGAAAGAGAGACTTGCTCAGGGAAAGAAAAGCGAGCCCCGAAAGCGTATGCGAAAGGTAGAAGGGAAAACACTGGTGAAAGGAGTGGGGAAAACGAACCAAGAGAACATGAGCGAAGAGGTAAAGGGGAAAGTGGGACACTACGAACGCATCGTCAAGGGCCGGAAAGGGAAATAAAGAGAGAACGAAAACGCAGCCACGAAAGCATTGCCCAGGGAAGAGAAGGTAATGTCGAGGGGAGTAAAGGGAAAACGAGCCACGAACGCACCATCGAAGGGAAAAGTGTAAATGAGCCTCAGATGCATTAGCGAGATGGAGAAGCGAAAACGAACCACGAACGCCAAGGGGTGGGGACAAAAAATGAATAAATAGCGCATAGCCGAAAGGAAGGAGGGGGAAGGGAAACCGAGCCACGAACGAAAGGTTGACGAAGGGAAAAAAGTGTCTCGAAAATATTTTACAAAAGGGGGGAAAGGAGAGAGGGCAAGCCACGATCACATTACCCAGATGGGAAAGGGAAAAGAAACACGAACGCATTATTGAAGGGCAAGAGGAGAAGAGGCGCGCACTTTCTCGCTCCCCGAAAACCAGCGGCTTGCTAGAATGGCCCGATATTTTTTCCAGAAAAAAAGTGGGTGCGGCGAAGGGTCCGCAGCCCCTATATACCGGCGTGAAGTACCCGACCCTCCTTAAAGTACGGGATCCCGTTAATGGCGGCACGGAAGAGGATCGGGGCGGGATCAAAGGAGGAAGTGTGGGGAATGTGGCGGGATGAGGGTGCGGATGCGGCGGGAAAGTGCTGG
>NC_051406.1:38299791-38300112 GCF_015228065.2 Penaeus monodon | reverse complement strand
TCTACAGAGAAAGAATGAATCCAGTCTCTGTGTCAAGCCAGCTGATGTACCAAGCACAGCCCAACAATGGCGCACTCTCGGCCCCTCCATTGCTAAACTGACAGGAAATAAAGATTCGATGGGCTCTGAAGGTGAAATACGAGATTGAAGAAGCATATATATATTCTTTTTGAGGAGGACGTTTTTTTTTAGTCAGACTCAGGAAGTTAGATGTATAGATGATTTTTTTTTTAAATACACGCAGTATATTTGTCAGTCAGTTGGTTGAGGAAGAAGAGGAAAAAGAATTGACGCCTGCTGTATATAACGCAAGTAAAATTG
>NC_051406.1:38299075-38299711 GCF_015228065.2 Penaeus monodon | reverse complement strand
GCCACGTCCTTGTTGACATCTATTTTCATAATTTTCATATTTTCATATTTTTTTTACTAGAAAAAGTAATCTTATTTATCATGATTTGTTACTTTATTTTATCTCGAGCCTTGTCAGTACTTTATTCCACTATCTAAAAGTACTTTTCACTTTTCAGAAACTTTTGCTTATACATCTTATACAACTCTCATCTGTTTGATGTGAAAAAATTCGCTAAAAAGAAAAGTGTTTGTGTCACATATTTACTGACGGTTGCCTTGACTTAACCAGCTGTGTTTACATTTGAAACTTTATTTACCCAACTTGCCCCTTCCCCCCTTCAAAAAAAAAGCAGAGTAAATCGAAAAAGGAAGAGAAAGTTAGTTTCAAACAGAAATCAACAGTACTCTTACTTAGCAGCGAGAAAGTTAAAGGGGTGGAGAAAATAAAACAAACAGATATACATAAATAAACAAGACAGGAAAGCTACAAAGTAAACAAGGCAGTAGAGATACAAAGTAAATAAAATGATAAGACAAAATAAGATGAAAAACAGACAAAAAAAAAAAACATAAACCAAACAATAAAAAGAAATAAAAAATAAACGTAATCATAATCACGTGCTTAATTTGCTGAGTGGCTAGCCCGCGACCGACG
>NC_051406.1:38298522-38298706 GCF_015228065.2 Penaeus monodon | reverse complement strand
GCGCACACGTCGTAGCGAGCAGGCGCTTTGTGCACACGAGCCATATTACCATAATGTTTGTAGAGCATCTCTGGTAGCGCAATGTGGATTATTTCCACCAGGTAATGTGGATGAAAGAAAATGCTATAAAGGTCATGTAAATAGCGAGATAATTATTGTTTAGAGCACATTTACGGGTTTCCTG
>NC_051406.1:38297563-38297870 GCF_015228065.2 Penaeus monodon | reverse complement strand
TTGTGTGTAGTGTGTCGTCGCCATGACAACGGGGCCTCAACCCACCACGCTGCTCCATCGCTCTTCGCCGTTTTTGTTCTTCATGCATTATCAACGCATTATAATTAATCTCCTTATCACATTTCTCTCTCTCTCCTTCGCTAAGAAACTCGCCCATCTAGCCCCACTTACCCTTAGGTCACGTGCTTTAACAGAATCGGGATAATCACTCATAACTTCATAACTGTTCTCACTCTTTGCGTCGAGGGAGGAAGAAAATATCCCGTTTCCTCTTTCACATGCAAGAGGAGACGGAGAAAAGGGAAAT
>NC_051406.1:38296827-38297209 GCF_015228065.2 Penaeus monodon | reverse complement strand
GGGGAGCAGCGGAAAATAAAATGGTCAGAGGCGGACATGAGGAATCTCTGACAGCCAGGTCGGAGGTGCTGAGAGGCGAGCGGGAAATTTTTAGAGCTCAGAGCTGCACTTTGGTTGTTTTTTCCTTTCTCTGTTTGTCCAGGCTAAGGGTAAAGGAGAGAGAAAGAGGTGATGGGAATAAAGTGTGACCTGGGGTTCGTAGAACCTATGTCCTGCAACTTTAATCCGCGTGTCTATTGGCCAAAGGGAAAATGGTTGGTCGTTGGTCACGTCTACTGTGCGGGTCTACTGCGATTCGGGGACGATGCCGGGAATGAGGGGAAGAGCTGACACGTGCGGGAAATGAATGGCGCAACGAAGAAAGAAGAACAGGTTTTTTCTT
>NC_051406.1:38295379-38295787 GCF_015228065.2 Penaeus monodon | reverse complement strand
ACGCATATCAATCTATCTATCAGCAACAGAGAAAGGCACTGAATTCCTTCCTTCACATACAGCAACACAGAAAGGAATCGAATTTCTTCGTTCACATACTCCGACGGGAAGAGATCTGCCGCTAACTTTTCACTTTGCTGATATTGTATTCAAACTTGTCACATCTGAAGCTGTTTGTCACAGCGAGAGAATGAATATTTGATTATTTCGCTGCTCAGATCTGAAGGAGCATATCTCAACGGGCTCGTGGAGGAGGGGGAAGCAGGATGGCAGGTATGTAGAAAGGGAGAGAGCGATAAGCAAATGAACAGACAGGAAGGAACGATGGAATGACAGGGAATAGACATAGTGAAGGCGAGAGAGAGAAAAAATGAGGGGAAGAGGAGAGAAAAAGAAAAAAAATTAGAT
>NC_051406.1:38295001-38295238 GCF_015228065.2 Penaeus monodon | reverse complement strand
GCAGACACATTCGTCAGAACAGAACGCAAATTAACTTTTGATTATTTTCATTTATATCATCCATTGTTATACAGAATATTGCAAAGTGAGGATTTCCTTTAATGGTCTAGTATATTGCCCTATCTGTCCGTGTTCAACAATTGATGAATTCCTTCGTTTTTGAAAATTAAGTTTACTAAATTGTAAATGGGGAGTATTTTAGAATTGCCCTGATAATATCAAAACTATCATGCGGAC
>NC_051406.1:38292433-38292662 GCF_015228065.2 Penaeus monodon | reverse complement strand
CTCGCAGTGTCTAACAGTTTTTCACGGCGTCTCCTAGCGTCTCGCAGCGTTTTAAAGCGTCCCAAGGCGCTTCACAACATCTCGCGGCGTCTGAAGGCGTCTAATAGCGTCTCACAGTCTCCTGCAGTGTCTCACAAAGTCCTCGCGCGCGTCCAGATAAGACGGCCGACCACTCACGGGAACACCTTTCATGAAGATCGGGCTGACAAAAGCAAATGCTGCGAAGATA
>NC_051406.1:38292113-38292401 GCF_015228065.2 Penaeus monodon | reverse complement strand
CTCGGGATGATCTTCCTTCCCTTTGTCAGGGTCTGGAAAGGCAGATATATATAGAAAATGGGAGACTCCTTTTCTTTCTCTTTTTTTTGTGTGAAGGGGAGACTTTTTACGTCAAAGTGAAGAAGACGGGTTTTCCATTAGCGGATTTCACTTGCGAATAAAGGCTCTGAATATAGATGTTATCGCGTTTTTGAAAAAGAAAAAAAAAACTATTTGATAGAAGTTTTTTTTTCTTTTTTTTCCTCCGTGCAAATTAGATGTCTTCAGTCTGACCATGATTAGGGGATC
>NC_051406.1:38291371-38291488 GCF_015228065.2 Penaeus monodon | reverse complement strand
ACCACAATGGACAACACAATGCCCTCAACTAAACAACAAAGAACTAATCATTAAAAGACACTATTGGTGTGTGAATGAAGGAGAAACGCTGAGAACGAGAGAGACAATACATTAGAA
>NC_051406.1:38290898-38291084 GCF_015228065.2 Penaeus monodon | reverse complement strand
GAACGAAGCAGAGCAGACGGAGGCCGATCTCAAGGGCTGTCCGCTTGTTGCCTCTGTGATAACCATAGACCGATAATCGATGGCAGATGCCACGGCACAGATAGCGTTGTGTATGTCTGGTTGCTTATGTGCGTGTTGGCTTCAGTGGGCGGGCTTTTCTGCTTTTGTTATTTCTGAATGGGGTTT
>NC_051406.1:38290059-38290386 GCF_015228065.2 Penaeus monodon | reverse complement strand
CTAACCTCAAACAACGTATCACTAATATAGCAATAAAGTTGAACAGCTTATCGCGAATACATCATTTATACTGAAATAAAAGGCGATCTGCATATTAATTTATTACAAATACTTATGTAACGAAATGTATTCCAATGATTTATAATAATGATCCTACGGTTAGTAATAATGACAGGCTATCGCTATCATATTCAAATTTGAATATGTATGTGTTTGTTTGTGATACAGTGAATTAAGGAATTCTAATAACAGTGTAATTACGATAAATATAACTACAGATAATAAGAATTCGCGGAGGGTGAGGTTACAAAGATAATGAAAAATATC
>NC_051406.1:38289255-38289440 GCF_015228065.2 Penaeus monodon | reverse complement strand
CTCCCCCATCTCCTTCACTCCCTTTTTCTCTTCTCTCCTTCCTTCATCCAATCTTTTTTATGAGTTCCTCTCCCATCCGCTTCCCTTTAGCCTTCCCCATCTTCATTTTCTCTTTAAACCCTCCTCTCTCTCCTGTCTTCTATCTTAGCGCCCCCCCCTCTCTGATCTCTTGTAAATAATAAATG
>NC_051406.1:38288329-38288677 GCF_015228065.2 Penaeus monodon | reverse complement strand
TGGGCAACAGTATTATCATAGCCATTATTTTTATTCCAGAAATTATTGCACAAACAACTTCATAAATCGAGTTTAAATCATGGCCAACGTTAGAATTTTCGACTGTGAAAAAATTCGGCCTTTTGTATGGCTACGGGGCAATACGTTGTCAAAATTCAGGAATCTGCAGATAAGGGCGTCAGTCATGCATATTAGTGTGGGTTGGTCGACCAAGTGGAGAGCCATAAGGAGCAATTCCGGGAGGGTAATTTTCTGTGATTGGAAATTGATTTTCAATGGCAACATTTACCTTTTTCAATCCTAAAGTTGAGGGGAGCATTTTTGTTGTGTCAAAAATCACACGTGGAG
>NC_051406.1:38287748-38287935 GCF_015228065.2 Penaeus monodon | reverse complement strand
AGAAGAGCGAGAGAAACTAATATAGAACAGCGTCTGGAGAGAGCCGTGTCCCCGAGTGCCATGGAGGGCCGGCCACACACGCCTCGGGGACCTGAGTATAAAAAAGAGAGAGAAAAAAAACTTGCCGTGAACATTAATAAGATAGTTTTATAAATACTTCCTCAGTGTCGTAAGAAGTGCGATACCC
>NC_051406.1:38287517-38287614 GCF_015228065.2 Penaeus monodon | reverse complement strand
CGATGATCTGACATGGAATTTAATTTCGCGACGTCGCAAAAATGGTTAATCCCGCAGCGCTAGCAATATTTTCGCATCGGGGAAGGTTCGAGGATTC
>NC_051406.1:38287093-38287482 GCF_015228065.2 Penaeus monodon | reverse complement strand
AGGAAGAAAGGGGGGAGGTAATCCGACTGAGAGTTAGGTAACGGGGGGCAGGGGAGGTGGGGGAGAAGGGGAGGGAAGAGGAAATAGAATTCTCTTGCGTTGGAACAATATTAAATTTGAAATCGTTTCGTCCGACCTGCATGAAAAAGTAGGTCTGGGACTCGCTCCTATCGGAATATTGGCACTTGGCAACCCAAGATAGCTATTGCAGTGCACTTTCGCCGCTGTCACTCCCCGCCGTTGGCACTCCTGGCATCTCCGTGCTGCCGCGGTGCCACAAGGAGCCCCGAATGGCACTCAGGATGAATTTGATGGACGGGGCACCAGAGGAAGCGCCGAAGATGCCATGGCGGCGGTGCCTACATTGTGATGGCCGGACGGCACTCATC
>NC_051406.1:38285036-38286856 GCF_015228065.2 Penaeus monodon | reverse complement strand
TCATTATCAGAGCAAAAAACACATTGATAGCGAATCAACATTTGAAGATGCTATAACAGACCACTCATAATAACCTAGACAATTGCAGTAATAATGCTTGCAACGCAGGAAATTTATAGCCTTCTTTTCCGGGTAGTAAACACAGCACCCCGAACCACTACTACGTCTTCAACGTCGCGATATATAAAGCTGTGTCTCCTTCTCCTTTAAGCAATATGGCGAAAGTTGATTATGAGTCCTTCCTGGCGGGGAGAGACGGGCGCCGTTGTACCTGATTGTTGGGGAAATTATCTCTTATGGTCAGTTTATTTCCCCCACCCACCCCTCCCCTTCCTTCCTCCTTCCCCTTCTATTTCATTGTCTTCGCCCTCTTTCTATCCCCTCCTCCTCTCCTACCCGCTCTCCTCCACCTCGTTTTATCTCTCCCTCCCTCTCCCATCCCACTCTCCTCACCCTCCTTCCACTCCTCCCTCTCCTACTCAATTCTCCTTCTCCTACTCTCCCTCTCCAACTCTACTCACCCTTCTTACACCCCCCCCCCTCTCCCTTCTCCCACCTCCCCCATTCCTCCCCCCCTTCCCTCCCACTCTCCTCACCGTTCTTACATCCACTTTCTCCCTCCGACTCCCCCTATCCTCAACATCTTTCTATCCACTCCCCCCCACCCCTTCCCAGCCCACTCTCCACACACCCTCCCACCCCACTTTCCTCACCTCCCCCTCCTCCACCCTCTCTCCCCCTTCCTTCCCTCTTCCCCTGGCCCCGTCTACCCCCTACCCCTCTCATCTTCACCTGACCCCCCCACACCTACCTCCCCCTTCCGTTCCCCCGTCCACCCCCCTCATCTGCCCCCCCCCCCCCTCCGTCCCCCGTTCTTGGTACAGAAAGAAAACATTTTTATGAGACTTTTATGACGAAGCAACTTTTGTGATAATACTGTAAGCAGCGGTTATTATGTCGCATGTAAGAAAGAAAACATTCTTGTAGTTGTTAGTAAGGAATGTCTTTTTTTTTTAACCTTTTTTCAAGTCCAGATTCGTAAGAATAATGGAAGTTTGCCGTTGAAGGGCTCACTGTTTATTACCTTTAGATGGAACTTCGTAACAGATATCGTCGCATCAAATGGAAATCAGATATCTTTCGTTTTTTTTGTCTAATAAAAAAACAGAGCAAAATAAAATAGAATTAATAGATAGATAGTAAAAAAAATACAATACAAAATATAAACTGGTTTAATTTTATTACTAACCCTAGGCCTCATTGTCAGATGTTTTCAGATAAAAGAAAAAATATATACGCATATATCAAATTTTATCACGCTATATCAGTTTCTCAAGATACCATTTTTCTTAGTTCTCACTTGGTAAAATTATGGGCCTACTGAAGGAAGGTCATTAAACGGCCACATGATACCAAAATGCTATTGAAATGAAATCATGTTGTGACAAAGTACATGATCTTCGTAGCTGATTTTATGTTCATATTTTTTTCTTTGGTTTTGAATTAACGGGAAGCTGCCATTAGTTTCAGGATTAACAGAAAAAAAAGAATAGAAAACAAGAAGAAAAAATGGTTTTCTGGGTATAATCCCACATTTAAAGGGGTAACGAGTGTAACTAAATATCCAATGAGGTTCGGTGCATTTCATTTTCTGTCTTAGTCAAAATATTCTCTTCTCTTGATTGTTTTTAATATTTCATTCCTAGGTCCTTTCGTTCAGTGTATTTCAAAGAACGATGCCTTTTATGGATTCTGTTTGATTTTATAGTTTAAGCAATATGGTCGCTAATTAGTGTAAAAGATACGAGCCTTGTAGCCAC
>NC_051406.1:38283709-38284212 GCF_015228065.2 Penaeus monodon | reverse complement strand
GCGCCCAAATTGGTTCGGAAAAGGATACGAAGAATTTTCCACGGTAATGGATGGGTGTTTGGGGAATTTCTAACGACTGAATGGTAGAGAGAATTAAAAGATGGTCGACACCGCGACCCGCAAGATATTTTCGATTATGGATGTCTTGAAGGGGAACCGAAAAAGGATATATATATTTTTTCTATTACTTTTTAAATGTTTGGAAAGGTATATAGAGACGCTTTTTTCCTATGTTGTAATCGCTTGCTGTGTCACTGTTATAATAGTATGTGATATATAGGCTTATGTATTTATTCTTTGGGTGTGTCTCCTTGAAATATTATGAATACATGGCTTGTAATGAAAGTTAAGATATATCATACGTAAAGACTGTAATATAAAAATATTTTCAAAAATATTAATATGTAATATATAGACCGATGTATCTATTCTTTGGATGCCTCCTATAAATTTACTGAATAAATTGCCTGTAATAGAAGGTGAAATATATCACAGGCACTGTA
>NC_051406.1:38283469-38283642 GCF_015228065.2 Penaeus monodon | reverse complement strand
TTGACACAAGAGCCATGTAGATATTGTAATGTGCACAGTTAGAGATAACATTCTGTGGCCGTCATAACACTCGGCCTTGATAGATAACAAGCGAATCTTCACATATTGATTGCGCTGGTGTCAGTGCTCACGCGGGGTTAGTGGTGAATTTGTGACGTGATAAGGGGTGGACA
>NC_051406.1:38282745-38283202 GCF_015228065.2 Penaeus monodon | reverse complement strand
AGCAAAGTCCACAAGACAGATCGTTGTGTTTGAAAAGGTGAGATGATCAAATATTTTATTCGACTCTTGAAGGAAACTAATAGATTGTCTATTTATCGCCCTTATTCGTTTCAGTTTGTATTACCTGTAGACTTCTGTAGAGATGCTGGAAGATCTTACATCCTATTTATGTCTATGATTATCTGGAAGATTTCTTGCTATAGTTTATCAAAACATGATATACTGAATCACCGTTCTATCGCCTGGAATGTTCATAAATATATTTTTTTGTACATTTAGATATTTACATATATTCTATTTAAGGAAGAAGTTTAATTCAGCCGTTCCTTCTGGTTCTAATTATGTAATTCTCGGGCTTATTACTTTGTTTCTCTGTAATTACTGGTGCTCACTTAGATAATACGTTCTCGCAATCTCTGTGATTTAAGAAATAAATGAAATTTTCGATTATTTTTGG
>NC_051406.1:38282262-38282429 GCF_015228065.2 Penaeus monodon | reverse complement strand
AGCCACCCGAACCGACTTCAATTCCAATATCCCACAGAGCGCAAGAATTTGATATACTTATCTCAAATCTAAGAGAGTCACACTTCTTATTTTTCGATAAGTTCTGGGGGATACGAGGAACATAAATAACCGAATCAACAAACTGAAACACGCCAAATATAGCTACC
>NC_051406.1:38281505-38282206 GCF_015228065.2 Penaeus monodon | reverse complement strand
AAAGGTGGAAAAGGGGAGAAGGAAGAGGAGAATAAGAAGAGAAATCAGTCGAGGAACAGAGGAGAAAGCAACCAAACAAACTGAAACACGTTAAGTAAAAAGATTAAGAAATGACGGTGAAGGGAATAAGAAGAGAATCAAGAAGGAAAAGATGGACGTAGGGGAAAAGGACGAGAAAGGGAGGCAGGGAAATAAAGGAAAAGATGACACGGAAAACAGAACAGGGAGAAAATAAAAAAAAAATAAAAAAATAGGAAAGATAAGCCTCGAAAAAAAGAAAAAAGAAAGAAAAGAAGAACCTGGGGGTATTAAAAAAAGATAAAGAAAGACAAGACAATCCTCGAATCCTGTGTTTCTCTCCAGCGCTCGTGTCCCCCCAGGCGTGTGTCCTTGTCCTCGCGAGCCTCCCCCCACTAGAGAAAGGATTCCTGCTCGCGAGTTTATAAACTTGAACGACAAAATTTACTTGTTTACCTCGCCCGTCACTGCTGCCACGGCTCTTCCATGAAAATATAAGAGTCTTCCTTTAAGCTTCCCTTCTTTGTAGAAAACGGAAACCGAGTTCGAGCAGTTACAGAAAATGGGAATGATCGGATCGTGTCACAGGAATCCAAGAGCCGCGGTAATGCTGAGGAATATCGAGGGATCCGGAAGAGAGAGGGAGGAGGGAATACCAAAGGAAAGACAGGGGGTGGTGGGAA
>NC_051406.1:38280623-38281450 GCF_015228065.2 Penaeus monodon | reverse complement strand
GACCACAGGTATTAGGGAAAACGCGCGCAATTCTGCCTATTTGCCACTGGATACGAAGAGAGGAAGTGAGAAGCGGGGAGGAAGAAGCGAGAGCGAGGGAGAAAAGGGGGAGGTGGACTAGGTGAGAGGCGGAGGCCACAGCGATCTCATATATTCATTAGATCCTGCGCCTTTTCTCAGACAGCATGGAATATCACTCACCGCAGGATGACAAGGACAAGGCACGAGAGGAAAGGAAGAGAGGAAGAGGAAGGGGCGCAAAGGGGGAAAACCGGAAGCGATCTTAAAAGCAAAGAAAGATAATAGGAAGTCAACACAAGGAAAGAACAATAACGTAAAAATGGAAAAAGAGAAAAGAAAGGTAGAAATGACATGAACAAGTAAGACAGATAAGAGAGAAGGGAAACAGCGAGATAATGGAGATAACGCGGGCCAAAGGGAGCGCTGTGGAACACGCGACTCGACCTGCCTACCCGAGCCGACTAGGTCTGACTTCACACACACACACACAAAAAAAAAAATGTCTAGCTTCACAACCCAAGCTGATTGGGTTGACTTCACAACCCAAGCCGAGTGAGTCTGACTTCACAAAAAAGTGTCTGATTTCACAACCAAAAACCGACTGGATCTGACTTCAAAAAAGCAAGTCGTCTCGGTCTGACTTCACCCAAGCCGTTTGGGTCTAGCTTCCTAGGAAATGAATCTGACCTCACAATCCAAGCCGACTGGAACTGACTTCACAACCCAAGCCGTTTGGGCCTGACTTCACAGCCAACGTAAAAATAAAACCTATTTAATAACCCACCCATATAATTACGATAACTAAC
>NC_051406.1:38280244-38280594 GCF_015228065.2 Penaeus monodon | reverse complement strand
ATAACATGTAAACCTCCTCCATATAAATAACATCAATTTCATTCCCCAACTTCATAATCTCTAGAACCCCTCCCCCCCTCCCCCCCAGCCAAATAAGTCCAGCATATGACGTAATATCAATACAAAAAAGCACCTATCCCTTGCACAACATATATGCATTACTCATTTACATTTGCATAACACAAATCTGAATGCCTCGTATTTCATGTCTTGCCTGGGGGATTTATATACAATCCTGAATAAACATAGGGTGATGCATATAATGAGATGCTGCTTCTGAAAAGGGAAAACATAGCATGAAAGAAGAATCGATAAATTATTTTTTTTTCTTTTTATAATTTGGTTTTGGA
>NC_051406.1:38278757-38279297 GCF_015228065.2 Penaeus monodon | reverse complement strand
TGGAGTTATTCCCAGCTTGTTTATCACCTCTACAAATATGGCCGCCGTTTCACCTCCATCAACACACTCATTACTGTCACCATAAACAACCCGGGTTATAGCAGTCACGCCCTCGCTCCCTCACCTCACGCCCTCATTCCCTCACGCCCTCGAGGCCTGTCCAGCGAGTTAGGCAGATGATATATGGGATGGCAGGCATTTTGTTTTATTTTCCGCCTTTTTTTTCCCTTCGCTTTTTATATGTTTGTTCTCCGGGGGAGGGGTAAAGGGGGAGTGGGATAATGGGGGATAAGAGAGAAGGGGCGATGAGTATCCTGCAGGTTTTGTATGGTGTATGATGATTGGAGTGATGCTGGGTTGTGGTGGCGTCGGAGAAGTGTGATGTATGAGTCATAAAAGAAGAATAGTGATGATGGGTTGTTGGCGGGTGATGAGAATGGCGGCGATGAGGCGTTGGTAATGAGAAAAGGTTCGGGAAAAATCGGAGTTGGTTAATTATGGAATGGGCGGGCGAAAGGGGGTGGTAGTTCGGAGGGAATG
>NC_051406.1:38278332-38278539 GCF_015228065.2 Penaeus monodon | reverse complement strand
ACTTCTATGGATCAATCAGGTAGTCCTTAGAGTCAGAAAATTCTATTACCGTGTATATGGGATAAGTCAAGAGCCAGACAGAGGATCGAGAATAGGCAGGCGCTGGCAGAAGCATAAGGGTTAGGAAATGGGTGATATAGTGTGGTAGAAAGATAAGGGGTAACTACGGATACCAGGGAGTACAAAATGAAGTTGTTATCGTAAGTG
>NC_051406.1:38277570-38278209 GCF_015228065.2 Penaeus monodon | reverse complement strand
GCTGGAGAGGAGGAGACTGAAGAGGAGAGGGAGAAGGAGGAGTGAAGGTGGAGAGAGAGTAGATGAGAGAGAAAGGGAAGATGATAGGAGAAAGTAGGAGGAAAGATGAACAAGAGAGATCTGTTAAAATATGTATAGAATATTCGAGAATACGTATAGTAGACTCTAATAGATTTAGACAATAAGACATGCATTTTAGATTTTCAAAATATTAAGGAAGAGTTGCATTTCTCCCTAAGCTATTTTTGAAGAGAGGAATTAGGTCACCATCTAAATTTCATATCGAGATTGGGGAACTTTTACCGGCCTTGTGTTTTATAAAAGATTTTAGATATACGAATCTTTTTTTTTCGAGGTAACGGAAAGGTAAGCTTATAGTATTGCTTGTTGGCTAGATTTGCTATTTATTTTATTTTTTGATTATTTTCAAAGACCTAGATTTAAGGTAAATCTTATTCCCATATATTTTCATTGAAAAATCGATATATCAGTTTTGGTTTCACACTCAATGAATTGCGTTTTTTTTTTTTACACAAGAACGTCATATTTAATTTACTTGGCGTTCGAAAAGGATGAAAAAATAACAAGGAGAAATATTATTTAATTACGGTTCGTGATAGACATGGTATTTGCAGTGGA
>NC_051406.1:38276583-38277328 GCF_015228065.2 Penaeus monodon | reverse complement strand
AAGAACACGGAGAAGGGGTATAGAAAAGGAAATAGTTTTCTATAAAAAAAAAAAGTATCTTGCAGGTTCTTGTACCAACGCGAGAAAAAAAAAATTGGTAAGCACCTACATCCTAAGAAACAAACAAAAGCGAAACAGAAAGCGTCTGAACTGAACTTTCAAATCCGCGATCTGTGCGTATATGCTAATCAGTCCCTCATCCCCCGTCTCCCGCTGGATAGGCACGCACGCCGTACTTCCTTTTGTTGGAGCCTATTCTTAAAACCTTTCATGTGCGGTCTATGCGGAAAGTGCATTATGCAAAGGCATGCACGATTATCTAAGTGAGGGGAAGAAAATGTATTCCCGTGGCTTTTATCTCGACACAAGGCGTAGAATTTTGCATATGTATGGGAGCCTGGGATCGTGATGGAAGATCCGCCAGGGTAGTGTGCTTTTCCAAACTTTTAATCGAAGGGATGTGCAGAGAATCTTGCATAAAACTTCAAAGTCTAAGCAGAATAGCCTTATTCGTTACTTTTTTTATGTGTTCTAATAGATAAACAAAACACCACTCCAAAATTCGACTGGCGTGATATTTATGCAAGCCCCGTGGATATTTAAGAGACGAGAGTTCAGGATCGAGGAACACAGACCAAGGATCGCGGTTCAAGGCTGTGTGATACAAAAGTACGGAATTTAGTGTTTGCGTTCTGCAACTTCCATGAGAAAGTTGGGCGAATCAGGAAGCTTTCAGAAATTTGAT
>NC_051406.1:38276153-38276452 GCF_015228065.2 Penaeus monodon | reverse complement strand
CTAGAGAGGACAAGAAATATAAATACATGAAAAGGAGACAAGAAGGAAGAGCACACGCGAACTGAAAAAAAAAGATGGTTAAGAGATATAAGAAGGAGAGGAAGAAAAAATTCGGATAAGGATGAAGAATAAGGATAGCCTGAATATAAAAAAGAATAACGGGAGGAAGTGTGAGAAATAGGAAACAAAAATGAAAGTAAGAGAGGGGAGTAGAAGGAAGATCAAAGGGACAGTAAAGGGTACGACAGAGAGAGGGGAAGGATACAAGAGCAAAGAGGAGGTGAAGAGGACAGGGGAAA
>NC_051406.1:38275405-38275828 GCF_015228065.2 Penaeus monodon | reverse complement strand
GAGGAGTCTTAGGTGGAGCGTGAGGGAAAGTTATGGGGAGTCAGGTGGGTGGGTGGGGGGGTAGTAGGGAAAAAAAACGAAATGGAAAAGAAAACAGTGAAGACGTCAAGTAGACATGAACGTGTTCGCGACCTGATGCAGGTCTAGCCTCAGGTCCAGGTTCAGGTCATCCAACTTTAGGAAGTTTTTTTTTACGGTTCACCAACGAGAAGGAATATTTCATGTGTTCTCTCCCGACGCCATTCCCTTTCTCTCGTCTTTTAAAGTAATGCGTATTCCTTGTTCTCTGAAGTACGGCCCTCCATCATTCCGCTCTCTTTTGTTTATACTTTTAGATATGAATGTAAGCGCATACGCATGTAAACGCTCATGCATATATGAACACAATCACACACTTATGAATATAAACAAATAAATAAATGA
>NC_051406.1:38274834-38275107 GCF_015228065.2 Penaeus monodon | reverse complement strand
CTGCTGGAATAAAAGAAATTCTACCCGCGGATAGAAACGGCTCTTATTGGTCGACAAACAAAGTGATATAAAATTTTCAATCAGTTCTCTTTGCTTCCCACTTGACCCGTCTTTATTTGCCTCTTTTTCTCACCCTGTTCTCTTGTGCTCTTTCCCTCGTCCATCTTTACATTTTCCCTTTTATCTGTCGCTGTATATGTGTTTGTTTGTTATAGTTTATTATGGTAAATAGGCCTATCTGTCTTAAGTATACTTTTTATTCTAAATGTCTGA
>NC_051406.1:38273770-38274571 GCF_015228065.2 Penaeus monodon | reverse complement strand
TATCCGATTCTCCCTCTCTATTCCATATCTATTCCTTGCCTTTTTAAAAATGTTTTTCTACCCATCTGTCTTCATTCCTGTGCATATTTTGTTAGATGTTTCTGCATTTGTATATATATATTTTTTCTTTCTCTCTTCCCCGCTTTCCTTTCCCTCCTAACATTGTCTTCTTAATCCAGCTCCATGTTATCTGCCTGTCTTTCTACCTATTATCCATGTATGCTTATGTATTGCCATCTCGTTTTCTCTCCTTCTAATTCTCTCTCTCTTTTCTTCCTCTCTCCCTCTCCCTTCCTTCCATCTTGCTTTTCCATCTGTCTACTGATCTATTCTTAAAACATCTCTACATGTGTATTGCCTTCTAGCGTGCTCTCTCTGTCTCTCTCTTCCCCCTCTCTCTACGTCTTTCTCTCTTCTCCCTCTCTCTAGCTCTGCATCTGTCTCTCCCTTTCCACCTTTCTCTCGCTCTCCTTCTATCCCCTTTCCCCTATCTCTCGCTCCCCGTATCCTCACCTCTCTTCTTCACATCCCATCTTCCCCTTCCTCTCCTCTCTCCCGGCTCTTCCTCCTTTCCATCTCTCCTCCCACCTCTTCCTCCTTTACCATCTCTCCTTCCGTCTCCTTACATATCGATCCCTCTATGAAAGCCTCTGTATGTGTGTAATTTTCTCTCTGGGCGAGATTATCTGTCTGAAGCAGGAGATGCCTTTCTCTCAATGGGTCTTCGGTGGCTGGCGGATCACGAGCGGAAGGCGGGAGGGAAACAGAACGTCTTTCCGATACTACAAGAGAGCAGGACGG
>NC_051406.1:38272913-38272995 GCF_015228065.2 Penaeus monodon | reverse complement strand
TGGGTTAGGTACCGGGAGGACAGGCTTGCGAAGGCGGTTGAAGGGAGCTTGGTAAATGGAGTGTGTTTGAAGCCATTATGTA
>NC_051406.1:38272335-38272440 GCF_015228065.2 Penaeus monodon | reverse complement strand
CGCGTAGGAGAGGTTGGAAAGTGTGTGCATGAAAAGATGAAAGGTTATGGTTAAATATGACGTAGTGAGGCTGTCACGATTAGGTTTGTTGTGTGAGGAGCCTTC
>NC_051406.1:38268676-38268964 GCF_015228065.2 Penaeus monodon | reverse complement strand
ATATTAGAATAAAAAAGAGCCCAGAGAAATGTGTCAGGGTTTTGACATATGAGAAAATAACACGAAAGGAAAAACTGGGAAAACACAATCCAATCTTCTGGGTTTGCCTCCTGCGAGAAATGGAAGGAGGTGCTAAAAAGGGAAATGAATGTGCATGAAGGAAAAAAAGGGATAATAGGCAATTAACGCAGAAACATGAACAAACTACAACTGGGAAAATAAAACAGCAACAAAAATGAATACAAATATGTAGCTTCTTTACTTCAAAGACGGACGAAATGTCTATCT
>NC_051406.1:38268153-38268402 GCF_015228065.2 Penaeus monodon | reverse complement strand
TCAATACATTTATAACTGATTACGAGGCTCAAATGAACAATAAAGAAAAAAATAAATCCGTGAACGCATTTCAACAAAGAGAGTCCTGAACACTCGAGCTGTACGAAAAAAAAAAAAAATCCCGTGTTTCAATATTTGGCTTCAGGAGCTTGCCGTGAAGGGCGGGAGGCACGTGGCGGGGAAACTTGATGAAAATGCTGTATAATGTCATGCGTGTAGGAACCTGTGTATTTTTTTTTTGTTGTTGCA
>NC_051406.1:38267631-38267780 GCF_015228065.2 Penaeus monodon | reverse complement strand
TGCACGTAGATAGAAAAATAGAATTCATATTACACGCCTTTCACATGAAATTGGTGGAAACACTGTTACTTTGTGGACTATGAATAGCCTGACAGTATGAGTGAAACTGAATGATTAGAATAACAACAGAATTTTAAAAATATGCGATG
>NC_051406.1:38264684-38265588 GCF_015228065.2 Penaeus monodon | reverse complement strand
AATCATATGCTCTACCACTGTCAGCGCCGCAGATAACAATTTTTGAGTTATAAAACCGTTTCACTTGTCATGTGTAACTTTCTTTATGTTTGTGACCCGAAATAAAGCTTTGACCCCAAAGTTTAGTTCCTTTTCCTGGTCTGCTCTACAAGTCATGCCAAGCAGGCTGTTTCAGGAGTTGTATGATGTATCTATAAAACGCGAGGTTACATGTTAGCAACAAGAACTGGGTACTCTTGCCGTTGAGAAGTTATGCCTTGGGTTGTGTAGAATATTGTACTTTGAATGTATTATAACTAAAGGTATTAACTACAACATGGAACCTTGATTATGGACTCAGCTAAGGAAGAACTTGAAAATAAAATAAAATGACTTAGGTTAGGTTGTAAAAAGGAGAGCAAAATCCTTATGGATATGGTTTGTAATACTATTACAAATGTTTCGGCTGATCACATCAAAGAAACCTTTAGACAGATCGTGGTCATGTGACGTCAGGGATCCGAGGTTTGGTCACGTGACGTCAGCAACTCGAGGATCAATCACCTGACGTCAGGTATTTGAGGTTCAATCACGTAACGTTAAGGATTCAAGGTTCAGTCACTGATGTCAGAGATTCGAAGAGTTCCAAGAGTTTAGTCACGAGATGTCTGAGATCCTGGTCTCGATCACGTGGCGTCAGTCACGTGATATTAGGAATTCAAGCCTCGATCACATGATATCAGATAAGGGACACAGTCACGTGAAGTCAGGGATCCAAGACGCGACACGTGACGTCAGGGACCCGGAGCCCCTTGACGTCCAAGGTGCGTCGTGTGTCGTGCTTGTTGGCGGTCGTTCCTCGGAAGATCCTTAGGAGGAGTCTGGATTGCAGTTTTACACGACAATGGAATCACGCGGTCATGCG
>NC_051406.1:38263799-38264628 GCF_015228065.2 Penaeus monodon | reverse complement strand
TCGGGTTACGAAGTGGGGGTGCGTTGGGGGCACAGGGGCTGCCGTTGGGTGGGGGGCATGGCAGCCAGAAGAGGCGAAGGGGAGGGAGGGAAGAGCACAAGAACACAAGAAATAGCTCGGCAGGTGAATCCCCGGCGCTTGTAATTGTAGTAAAAAAGGGTTTAAAAATAGCAACTTCGGACCTTCGGGGGCAGGGAAGGGGGGGGGGGAGTGATCACCAATACGGCGCTGTAAACAGAATCTCGCGTGACTGGCTGACGTAGACATAGATTCCCCCACATCCGTCTTGTAATGCACGCGTCCCCGTTGCTCCGCTCGCCGGCCGGGGATTTCGCACAAATAAATGACCGCCAAATTAGACTCCAGATCACGTCGTTCGTCTAGCCGCGTGACGTCATCAAAACGTCCCTTGCTCTTAGGCGAACGAAGGTGCGGTGACTTGACGCTGACTTTCTCTTTTTCGTTGTTATTTGCGTCGTGGCGAGAAAGGGTACTCGCCCGGTAAAAATCCGGGTGTTTGAACGAGAAATAATTCCACACGCTAAATACGTCCGGCGGGGCGGGATTGAGAAATAAAGACCGCAAATTAGACTCCAGATACTCGTCGTCAGCGCGGACGTCATCAAACGTCATTGCTTTAGGCGAACGAAGTGTATTGAGGTTTAATTTCTTGTTATCGTCTACAAAGGTCACTGCGGGGTAAAATATACGTGTGATTCGTTCTGGGAAAGGACCTGAGAATTTGCAACGAAAAAATATCTCGGATCCTGGGAGAGCAATTGCAAAATAGAAGAAAAACTGTAGGATACAAAGCTGAACTATTTGAAGA
>NC_051406.1:38263635-38263763 GCF_015228065.2 Penaeus monodon | reverse complement strand
TACAAAGATATGAAATGAATAAATATAGTTTAATTGTTCTGCAAATATTCAGAATTGCAACGAATAATATATCTGGTATCTTCGAGCATTGCTCTCAAGGAAATATGATAATATATTAAAAATAAATG
>NC_051406.1:38263165-38263323 GCF_015228065.2 Penaeus monodon | reverse complement strand
GTCAATACACCAAATACAATAGTGATATACGCATGTTTCCGTATTTGCACATGATTTCGTATTCAACAAAGTCTGATGAATCGTTTATTTTTCTGCAAACTAAAATAGAGTGGTGTGTATTTTAAAAGATTATCTTATAATTAACAAAACAAAAGGTA
>NC_051406.1:38262550-38262781 GCF_015228065.2 Penaeus monodon | reverse complement strand
TTCGAAAAAGGGTGCTCTGTACATGGCCGCGTTGGCCGGTGTCCGTCGGGCGCTGCCTCTACCCTCTGCCCTTCACATGACCCATTGATTGCAGAGAAAAATCGACGCGGAGGTTTAAACAGAGGATCACTGGTTGTTTCTGGTAATATTCTGGGTCACCAAACTCGCTGGCCTGACCTCGTTTGCCCTCCGGCAGGCCCCCTTCGGCCATACGTCAAAAAATATTATTCG
>NC_051406.1:38262319-38262411 GCF_015228065.2 Penaeus monodon | reverse complement strand
TTTCCTCATCGTCCACCAGCATATTTTTTAAAAACTTATGTATCTGCTTACCACCTTACCTATCTACCTACCAGTCTAAGTGTGTTTATGTA
>NC_051406.1:38260632-38260889 GCF_015228065.2 Penaeus monodon | reverse complement strand
ACCCGACCACAGCCCACGCCAAAGTGTCGCACGGGCGGCGCTGAGGCCCCGGGAGCGGCGGCCACCGACGGGCCGCCGTGGGCGCGCTGGCATCCGCGCGGGCGGTGTTGGCGGAGTCCCAAACTTCCGTCGGGGCCGTGAGCTGGACGAGGGGGGGGGGCGTGAATAATGGTGATGATGGTGCTGCTATGGTGAGGAGAGTTTTATTTGGTTTATTCTTATGGGAGTTTAATGAGGCGGTTTAGGCATAATGAAGT
>NC_051406.1:38260474-38260611 GCF_015228065.2 Penaeus monodon | reverse complement strand
GGAAAGATGTTTCGAGGTTTTCAAGGTCATTTTGTGGTTATTGATAGTAATGAGGATAGTGAAAATGAGGATATCGATTGATAAAAAAAAATGATCTTTGAATGACGCTTGACTTTAGTAACGAAGATGCTACTGGC
>NC_051406.1:38260314-38260443 GCF_015228065.2 Penaeus monodon | reverse complement strand
TCACAATTTTCAAACGGCTGATCCTTCTAACCTCAAGACGAAGATATCATTGGAGGCAAAGATGTTAGGCTTCTTCGAGCCGTCTCTCCCGCACGCACACCGCTAACGATTTCCTTCCCTTCTTTATAA
>NC_051406.1:38259734-38260031 GCF_015228065.2 Penaeus monodon | reverse complement strand
TTTGGGGGATTTTACCTCGTTTTCGTTTGGCTTCACTCTTTTTCTTTCTGATTTCGTTTTTCATTGTTCACCGTGTCCGTATGAGGTGGTTAGGTGAATGAGAAGGAGTAGTTTCTGTGCGTGTGTTTGTATGTATATGTGTTGTTGTTGTTAGCTTCATTGTATTGTGACTTTTTTGTCTATTCTACAGTAGTCGTACGTTATATTTTTGTTTATGTTCATATTATTATTCATCCGTATTTTCTTTTTGTATGTCCCATTCATTATTGTTGATTTTCTTTCATCCTACTCACCCTG
>NC_051406.1:38259118-38259269 GCF_015228065.2 Penaeus monodon | reverse complement strand
CACCCACAGCCTTTCCGCAGCGCACCGAAATGATGCTTCAATGTCTAGCTTTAACTATTATTCCTTCCACTCCGTTTATTCTATTTCCTTTCTATATATACATTTTCCACTAATTTTTAAAAAGGATTTCATGCATTTTACTTCCCCGTCG
>NC_051406.1:38259005-38259071 GCF_015228065.2 Penaeus monodon | reverse complement strand
CGCCTCGAAAGAAAAGGAGGAGATGAGCCAAGAACAAGGATATGGAAGCTCTTTACTCCTCGTTTC
>NC_051406.1:38258883-38258973 GCF_015228065.2 Penaeus monodon | reverse complement strand
GTCATGAATCGAGCGAGAACTGTCTTGTTTTCCTGATTTCCCGAGTTCATTTTTCCCCCTCGGTGTTGGAAGGTAAAAGGGCCATTGTCC
>NC_051406.1:38258331-38258488 GCF_015228065.2 Penaeus monodon | reverse complement strand
CTGGTAATTCTTCGGGAGCACTTGGGCTATTGCTTTCACCATAACTTTTGTCGGAAACAGCTAAAGATCTCTTAAGTGTATTTTAAAAATGCCTGGATATTCCCCTAGAGCATCTCCTCGGAGAAGCTGGCCGGAGAAAAGACGAAACATTTCTGAG
>NC_051406.1:38258165-38258291 GCF_015228065.2 Penaeus monodon | reverse complement strand
ATCGGATCCCCTTGCTTTTCTAGTTTCATTATTAAAAAAAAGTGTTTTTATGTCATTCGTTGCCTTTTATTGGACGTTACTTGGGGTATCTGTTAAATGCCAGTGTTTATTGCTAAATGCCGCACA
>NC_051406.1:38257707-38257866 GCF_015228065.2 Penaeus monodon | reverse complement strand
AAAAAGCGTTGGACAAGTGCAATTTGATCTACTGCCACTACATATCCTAAACCAATGTTGTTCATCTATTTTTTGCTGACATGTTACATGATCGTTGGTATTCTAATTTGGGAG
Source organism: Penaeus monodon (assembly GCF_015228065.2). Classification (NCBI taxonomy): domain Eukaryota; kingdom Metazoa; phylum Arthropoda; class Malacostraca; order Decapoda; family Penaeidae; genus Penaeus; species Penaeus monodon. The sequence continues at coordinate 38,257,752 of NC_051406.1, read as the reverse complement.
AGAGCTTTCGTTTCCCTTTTTATTCGTGTTCTAACCCCACGCAAT
>NC_051406.1:38256909-38257387 GCF_015228065.2 Penaeus monodon | reverse complement strand
GAATACTTGAACTTCACCTCACGCACGATGAGGCCAAGAGCCGCGCCGTGGCTACACACTTCAGCAAGGAAGGCATACAGGGACTTTATGAAGTGGAGAAGCCACTAAGGGGAGGGGTTGAGGGCGTGCGGACGATGGTGGGAGGGGTCTGCGGACATTTGTGATGGGGGGGGGGGGTCTGCGGACGATGGACCTAGGAGACGGAGGCAGGGGGCTGGCGAGATGGAGAGAGAGAGGGGGGCAAAGGGGGCTGGCGAGATGGAGAGAGGGAGGGGGCAAAGGGGGACCTACGGGAGGGGGGGGGTAAGATGGAGGAATAGGGGTAGAAGAGGAGGGGGACCTCAGGAAAAGGGGCCCAAGGGAGAAGGAGAGAGGGAGGGACTACCTAGGGGAGATGTAAGCAGGAGGGGGAACCTGGGTAGGAGAGAGGGCAGGGATATAGGGAAGGGTAGCCTTGGGAACGCAGATAGGAAGGGTC
>NC_051406.1:38255738-38256300 GCF_015228065.2 Penaeus monodon | reverse complement strand
GGTGTTAGAATATTTTTTTACCTGAAAAATGTATCTGCACTTTTGAAAATATAAATGCACTCCTCGCTCGAGAAAATATATTGCTACTGAGTCTCGCTCCGGGGAAAATGGAAACAGGGAAACTGAAGACTGAAATGATGCTGTATCTGACTCACATGAGAGAAATGAATGAGCAGACAAACAAATGAATAAGTGAATAAATAGATATATGCGTAAAGGGATAAGCTCATGTATGAGTAAAGGGATAAATAGATATAAATAGTAAAGGGATAAATAGCTATATAAGTAAAAGCGTTAATAGATATTTGAGTGAATATATTAATAAAGGAATGAAAAGTTTGATGGATGAATTAGTAACTAACTAGATACTTAACGAAGAAGTGAATGATAAAATAAGTAAATGTATAGATTATTTACCACAATGAAACGTGAACAGCATAAATAGATGAATAAATTAACGGAGTAACATTAACATTAATTAAAGCTGCTTGTCAGAATTATTCGTTTTTTTTATGCAGAGTTCAAGGTTACACATTATCACATCTTGTAAAGTAAAGAATTT
>NC_051406.1:38255331-38255541 GCF_015228065.2 Penaeus monodon | reverse complement strand
TCAGGATGCATGATATTGCTGAGTCATGGTATCTGTGCCTCCTCTACTTGCAACTCACACTCGACTACGAAAGGTCAAAGCTGTGTTATGTTACCCTTGAATCCCAATATACCACTCGAGTGAACCGAACCTAAGTGATTAGCATATGTGCAAGATGATTCTATAACTTGCTTGACTTCGAAAACCAAATATTTTGTAATGCGTTATGAT
>NC_051406.1:38254829-38255274 GCF_015228065.2 Penaeus monodon | reverse complement strand
TTGTAATGGCATCGGTAAAGCAATTTCATGAAAGGAAGTAGGCGTAAGAGTGGCTTAAAAGGATACTTGAGAGTGATCCATGAAACAGTAAATCTGCAATACAGGGACAAAGTAGTGAAAATTGGGTTGTGGTCCGTAGAGTGGATAGCAACGAGACGCGATTTTATTGAAGAGTGGTGGCAGGATGTTGAAGTGGGGTAAGAAATGCCCCTATTCAGCTATAAATTGTTTCGAGAAAGAAAAGCGGGAAAATATTGCTTTTTCGTGAGGCACTTGAAGTAACAGAATGAAGTTGAGCATAACTGAAAACTTCTATGAGTCATCCGTAATAAATAGGAAACAAAGGCATATTGATGTACATAATTTTTCTTTGCTTAACAAAAATAATGACGATGAAATGGTATCTATTTTGATAAAATTACGTGATGGCTGGGTAATATATATA
>NC_051406.1:38254485-38254807 GCF_015228065.2 Penaeus monodon | reverse complement strand
CTACCTTGTGTAAAAGAAGTATTAGGAAGTCTTCCAGGCTTCCATTTATTACAGCATAGTATTCGGTACTTGTTAATTTATGTAATGGATTTGAAAGTAATTTTTGTTTTCATTAACACACTGTATCGATGAAACTCTAACGATTTCTATTGCAATTGGTCCTGTAATATAATAATATAATATAATTGTATCAGCGGCCGTATATCTGTGGTTATGACTAGGACAAGAAATTTTTTTATTAATTTCAAGTTTATTGATTAGAAAAAACAACAACACACTTCTGATTAACAATAGTTGCCGATTAGGAATTTAGGTAATCATG
>NC_051406.1:38253930-38254046 GCF_015228065.2 Penaeus monodon | reverse complement strand
CGTTTCTTTCTTTCTATTTACTAAAAAAAAAAGGCCTTTGTACCAGTGAATTGATATATTGCTTGTTATCGAGTTAGATAAGAACATTCTATTGTCAGATGGATTTACAATGGGGC
>NC_051406.1:38253233-38253597 GCF_015228065.2 Penaeus monodon | reverse complement strand
GTAAGCAGTCAACGAAGGAAGAGCACCTCTCCTCTCCTTGCTCCCCCCCCCACACACCCAATCTACCCCCCTCCCCCCCACCCTCAACTTCTCTTGGGCGAGCTCACACCTCTAAACTTTCCCTCATATTAGATCACTCGAAAACGGCATTAGTGATTCTATAAGCGTGCCTTTGACGTGTAGCAGCGGGCCATTACTATGATGCTTGTTAGAGGGCATTATAGTAGTTATATCACCTTTAGATGACTTTCTGCTGCATTGATTCCACCCGCTGCGACCGGGGGGGGGAGGAGTAGAGGGGGTCCTTTGAGGGGGAGAGAAAGCACCTGCTATTATTCATAAGAGAAAGAGGTGGAGTGGGAGA
>NC_051406.1:38252818-38253056 GCF_015228065.2 Penaeus monodon | reverse complement strand
TTACGTGAGCCAGTGCATATATTTCAGACCACCTCTTTCTGGGTCTACACTTGGATATTCCTAAGATGAAAATGTTCCCTCAAACCTTACTTTAAACAAAAAGTAACATGTACATGGAAAAAGCTCTCCCACTAAACATAACGTAACGGAAAATAATGGATATTCAAGCACATGCACAGAAAATGTGTGGGATGGGAGAGGAGAGTGTAAGAAAAGTATAAAAAAAAGTATTGATGGT
>NC_051406.1:38252274-38252799 GCF_015228065.2 Penaeus monodon | reverse complement strand
TGCTGCACACAACCCGGAAAATGAAAAAAACAAGGGACAAAAACCTAATTGATTTTCCAATTTCGTATATTTATTTGCAGCGAGCGAGAGGCCCTCCCTGGCAGGCGGCGGATGGATTAAACATCTGTGAATTTTTATTCCTCTTCTGTTTTCTTCTCCCACCGAGAAACAATCATCTGTGAGTGTTATCGCGCGAGAGCCTTTTGCGTGTCCTCATGGGTTGCCAATACCAATCGCTTCCCTGGCGCTGTCGAGGCCCGTGGTGCTCCGGACGAGAGATTGCCGTTGCTTCAAAACCTCGCTCTCTCGGACTCGCCTCGGGGTTGCCGCCGGCGCTCGACCTGCCCGTTTCCTCGATAGTATGGAAATTCCATTAGGGATTGCCGAGGGAAGGGGATGGACATGTGCTGTATCTACCGTATGGTATTTGTATTCTATATACATTGTGTATAAAGTATGTATACAGATGCGAACCCAGCATGTATGCGTCCACGCTAGAGCACGTACACATACGCACATACTGAT
>NC_051406.1:38251949-38252072 GCF_015228065.2 Penaeus monodon | reverse complement strand
TAGGAGTCTTTAAAACCCTGATATAAAACTCCTTTAATTTCAACATCGCAATATCCTTAAAAATCATTATTTTCCTTTTGACGACGAGAGCGCCGATCAGGTGAACAGATAATTATATCAGCG
>NC_051406.1:38251005-38251926 GCF_015228065.2 Penaeus monodon | reverse complement strand
ATTGACGGACTCGGCATCTAATTTTCATTTTCTCTTTCCACAGGTACGTACAGCTGCCAGCCACATATCATCGGTTCGTTAATCCGGAAGGAATGCCTTTTACCCGGGATGAATTGATGAAGAGACCACTAATTGTAATTAACTAGCATGTTAATCAAAGTATAGATGTATAGGCTAATGTTTAGGATGGTAATCAGGCGTATGTGGATTGCAAATAAGCATTTATTGGGTATGAATACAGGGTTGTATTTATATCCAAACGCATAGACGTACATACAATTTGACAGGTGAATTTTATATCAGTATGATGAACGTATTTTTAAATAATACAGCTAACTCGAAAATATTGCGGGAAATTGTTTGCGTTTTCCATAGAGAAATCTAGTTTAAACGCCGCTGTTGAAAAATATATGAATTTAGGTTAATCTGTGTTATTTTATACGTTTTGAACAATTTGGTGTCTCGTAACCAATGTAAAAATATATTCACCTGGATTTTGCTGTCCGAAAAAAATAAAGTCACCAGAAGTATTGTCAAAAATTGTGACCCATATGCTGTGTTACAAAGCAACATATTTTATTGAAATAAACCGGCACGACCACATTCAAAAATAGTTAAATGACAAAACAGGGACATTTAGCTGCAGGGTACAATGGTGCAAACGTGTATGCCCATAGTTACAACTCTCCCCAAGCTACGGCTTCCTATGGACGGCAAAATTATCGTGCTCTTGGTAATAAAGTTTATAACGATGTAATCGAAAAGCCTGCTACGACCTCCGTAATGTTCTGGAAACTCTGCGGACACGGCCATGCACGTTTCACTTACAGAAATTTCCACTAAAATATTGTACATGGCAAACGCATTGCAATACTTTTAACGTGTATTCCAAAATGATTCTCATGCGGATTTAAAAAGGTG
>NC_051406.1:38249047-38249254 GCF_015228065.2 Penaeus monodon | reverse complement strand
ACCCACAGTAAAATGCGGCCACCGCAAAGACAGCGCAGTATACGAGCGGCTCAGGCGGGGCAGGAGGAGAGGCTGCAGGAGAGGTAGCAGGAGCGGGAACAGCAGCACAGCGGACCAAGCGGTGCTGAGATACTGGCCGATTTGCTGTCAGACTCTCATAGTTACAGTTATTTCCCATTTTCTTGTAGGTACCTTTTGAAATTCTCG
>NC_051406.1:38247487-38247801 GCF_015228065.2 Penaeus monodon | reverse complement strand
ACACCTACACACACACACGTGTCTGTCTGTGTACACGCATTCTCACATTTCCCTCCTGCGCTTTTTGTCTCTTCTTTTATCTCTTTTTCCTTACCATGAATGTCGCGCATATCTTTTCTTTTCATGTTCCCGTCATGTTTTGAATACATATCTTGAGTCTGCATGTTATCTTAAATTTTCCTTGTATTGCATAAGCATTTCTTTATCGTTCTCCTTCTTATCCTTTTCCTTCTCGCCCGTATGTCTTTTTCATTTTCATTATTTGTATCTTTGGCCGAGCATTATTTCCGACTTCATGTCCCTCTATGCAATAA
>NC_051406.1:38246896-38246969 GCF_015228065.2 Penaeus monodon | reverse complement strand
ATCGCTCATTTATTATTCCTCTCAAATCATCCATATACCTGCAGTGCACACTACCCTCGAGAACATTGTATCA
>NC_051406.1:38246371-38246574 GCF_015228065.2 Penaeus monodon | reverse complement strand
TGTTCCTCTTCTTGCGCTCATCTTTTACTCATCTGTTTTGTATTTCCTACTTTGGTCTCCGGACCTAATGACTTTTTAAATTTATTTGTCTGATTTTTTTTTTAAGGAACGTTTTCTTTCGTCATGGTGGCAGTGGGAAGAAAGAAAAGATTTGGAAAGAGGGAGATTTAAGATATTTATGGAACAGAAACTGGGAAAAAGAA
>NC_051406.1:38245995-38246281 GCF_015228065.2 Penaeus monodon | reverse complement strand
AACAGACAGACAGACAGAGAAAAGAGACAGACAGAGAAAAGAGACAGAGAAAAAAAGAAAAAAAAGAGAAAGAGAAAGATATCGAAAATAAAAGAAGGAGAGGCGACACAGACAAAAGGATAAAAGGAGAATAGAGAAAAGAGTTTTATCGCGAGGGCGGGCGAGTGGGCAGCCCCGTGCGCATCTCGCTCTTCATGCGGAATCCTTTCCAGGGAGGCCAGACGTGATCTATGGAGGCGAGCCCACGTGTTCTGCTTCTTGAGCCACGAGAAATAAGGCCGAGAAT
>NC_051406.1:38244122-38244493 GCF_015228065.2 Penaeus monodon | reverse complement strand
GTGAAGAGCCAAGGACTTTTGTTGGTATCATGATTTTCTCATAACGGGTTTCTGAGTTTGTTTCATCCATTTCAAACAGCGGGATCTCTCCATGAATGAAAGCAGATCTACACTTGCCTCTTTAAGTCGCTAAGGTTCTGAAAGCTCCACTACTGAACATTACAATCTGCTCTTTGTAAAAGAGTCATTGATACAGTTTGCTGGTATTGACCATAATATTGTCACTACAGACCACACCTATTTTTACAGGCAGTGAGGACTACCCAGTCTGTAGAGTTAATCAAACATGGAAGAACTTCAGAAATTGGCTTTAAAACTTTCCCTGCCCCCTTTTCGAAACTCATCTACATCACGATTCTTCAAAGTACGGG
>NC_051406.1:38242545-38243733 GCF_015228065.2 Penaeus monodon | reverse complement strand
GAAAAAGATACGATGAATGGACATTTGTGGGGCGTAAAGATTATGTGCAAAATCAAACTGGGTCGTGATGAAAAAAAAGTTAAAAACCCTGAACTACATGATTCTAGCTACTGTATTAAGAAGACATTAACTCGCCCTGGTATCTTCCGGAAACATCCCAAACTACTTCAGAACAAGCTTTCAGCCACGAAGAATATATCAGCGTTTGGCCTCCATATCAGAGGAGAGGAACTTCAAATCTTAATACTTCACATATTCATGCTATCATCGATCCTGACCTTTACAGCTCCTACTGTTATATAACGGTCTGTTCTCCAGCACAGACCACAGGAACGGGTGTTTATAATTTGTCCATCATCCTAATACAAATGCCAAGGCTATAGTTGGTGCTCTTAGGAACATTATTTTCCTCTCATTGGTGTTCCTAAATGGTAATTGTTAGCGGTTCAGGTATCAGAAACAATTATTTTCTTGAGATTGCGACATGTTAAGCATCATAATGCATTATGTAACTCCATCTGTCCTCTGCGTACAGAAGAACAAAGGTTCACTAATCGATCTGTGGACGGTCATGTTAACATGACAGGAAGTATTATCGTAGAAGCAATAGTATCACCTCTGACGTAACTGTTCTTCTGCATTACAATACATAAAGAAGATACAAGCGCTAAATATCTCCTAGCTTCTCAAGTCCCATCTCATAGCTACTGAAACTACTTGTAGAACAGGGAGAAAGGAAAGGCAAAATAGCACACCAGAAAAAGTTTGCGTACAGAAAATTTACGTTGGATGTCTCGTAATCAAATTCGGTCGAGCTTTCCCTGCAAAAGCGTTGGGCCATATCGAGTCATTCAGATCATCTGTCCACTTCTTATTCTTTGTTATTGATTCCCATCCTTTGCTGAAAGAGAGGTTCGTGCAAACCACTCACACTTATTCCCCTGCATGGAAAATTTATTCTTTTGCCACGGGGTGTTCTGGTCCTCCCTTGGTTAAGACTGATTTCTCTCAGATGCATCCAGCGAAAATTAGATCCTCAAAAAAATTCTCCAATGTTCTTTTCTAAATGTCGTTTCTTTTTAGACTTAGTTTTGCCTTATGTTACGACTGCGTTGCGTGCTTGTTGTTTCCATTCCGTGTACATGCTGTTCCTCCGTAGGTCTTGGCTCCTAAATGAAAGTTATTAAA
>NC_051406.1:38242243-38242453 GCF_015228065.2 Penaeus monodon | reverse complement strand
TTATCGAGGCCCAGAAGATAACACTTAGCTTTCTCTTTGCCAAACGAGCTGCCTCTGAGGCTTCCCGTCTCTGTTGTTACGGGGCAGAATTGCAGTTGAACGCATCAGTCTTTTCTGAAGTCTCGTCCGAAGATTAGCATCAGCAAAAAGAGTCAACGATCTTTTCCAGACGTTTAACTACAGTCTCAAAAATGAAGGGAAGATGCTGTT
>NC_051406.1:38241900-38242163 GCF_015228065.2 Penaeus monodon | reverse complement strand
TCGCTTCTGCTGTAAAAGCAAATAGAGAAGGAAGGCAAGCAAGCAGCTACAGAGAGGCTTCCAATCCTACTCCTTCCGGTGACACGCTCTTAAACCTTTGGGAAAATTCACCTTGCGTATCCTTTAAGACTTTGTGGTACATCAGTTTTTAAGACTGTGGTACATCAGTTTTTAAGACTTTGTGGTACATCAGTTTTTAAGACTTTGTGGTACATCAGTTTCGTACATTTCCATTACCCATGTAAGGTGCTACTTGTAACCTG
>NC_051406.1:38240048-38241156 GCF_015228065.2 Penaeus monodon | reverse complement strand
TAGTATCTTAATCCTGCCAAAGCAACATCTGTCGTTTATATATGATAATGAAGTTATAGTGTTGAGATCCGAAGTTGCTTTCTGTTGTGTATTTTTTAAATTATATCTTTTATTGCTCACTATTTGTCCAGTGGGGAATAACATCGTATATTGTTTATTCTCTTGCCTGCTGTCTGCTCAGAAGACGTCTGTTGTCTATTGTTTATTTTGTTGTTTGTTGTTTATCCTGAAGATGTCTATTGTCCATTGTTATTCTGTTGTATGTTGTATGTCCAGGAGACGTCTATTACGTGTTGTATATTCAGAAAAGGTCTGTTGTCTGCTTGTTAAGCTATATGTTACCTGTTTTTTTCAGATTTCATGTTATTTGTTGCCTTTTATTTTGCTAGTTATCCCGTATGTCTGTTATCTGTCGTTTGTTCATATTTGTTGCTTGCTGACTGTTCATATGTGTGTTGTCAACGTTTTGTTGAGAAGACGGATGTCTATGTTCGTTCAGAAGATATTTTTCTTCAGAAGGGTGTCCTGGACATGGTCTTCATACTTTTTTGTTGTTTATAAGGTCTGTTTTGTCTACTGTTTGTTCAGAACACATTTGTTGTGTCCTGTTGTTAACACTACATCTGTTATCTGTTCGTATTCAGTAAACCCTTGTTACATGTTCTAAAGAATCCGATGCCTGTTATCCAGACGACCCTATAGTCTGTTGTCCAGAAGACACCTTTATCTGCAGTGTGTTCAGAAAGCGATGTAGTGAGCTGTTTGTTGAAAAGACCCGCTGACTTGTGTGGCTTTGGCGACGGGATGTCGTTATTTCGTCTTCGGTTGAGTGGCGTAACAAGTGTACACATCGTTATAAACCTTTTTGTACGGAGTTCGACCCTTGTTGGTTATAGATCTTCGTTGTGTGATAAAGGGACTTGGGGACTGAGTGCACAATGATGCTGTAATGACTGTAGTAGTTGCATGAGAACGTGGTTCAGTGAGTGAATGGAGAAGGGAGTAAATTGTAAAGTGTGTAGCCTTGGTTGAATAATGAATGAAGGCGTTGGTATGGTTATAAGGGAATGATTGGAAACCATTTTATCTATTGAAAACACCAACAGCT
>NC_051406.1:38238608-38239904 GCF_015228065.2 Penaeus monodon | reverse complement strand
AAACAAACTACAGTCACTGAAGTTTCAGAAAGGGAAGAATAAGTATGTCACTTCATAAATTTCACCGACAGGGTCAAGGAAAATGTGCCCTCGGTTTGGTGTCATTATCTTTATTTATTTTCAAGTTCAGAATGCATAGCTTTATGTGACTTCGCTGCGTGTCTTTGCCCCGATCGCTAAGTGTCCATACCTGGTTCCCTAAATGTCCACATCTGTTCGGCTCCCAGGTGTGGACAAGGAGCAAAGCTGCATACCCAGTCGAAAATAATGTGGAAGAAGCAAGATGCCATGGTATTAACTGCATAAAGAAATTATTTCATTGTGATATGGGCTGCTGCAATGAATAATGTATAATGATGGATATTGCGGGCTAATAGTGATATGACATAGATTATGCCAGTACAACAATATCAAGTATCACAAAGTTTATAATGGAATAATTTAGTACAAAATATACATAATGTTATTGGGAAAGCAAAGCTGTGCTGTGGAATACTAAGGCAGTGGGAGTACATTTATCGTTGTACAGGGAACACTGTAGCAAAACAATGGACAGCAGTTGTACAGGTGATATGGTCGATGCGCATATTCCGGAGTAGCACAAGAAGCAGATCGAGTTGTCTGGGTGTCTGCAGGCGAGGGAACAAGACGTACAGTATAATGTGCTACACCTGAACACAGGCAGGGGAACCGTGTACACTAAGGACAGTCATAAGTATAAAGGTGATAGATCTAGCGGAAAGCCAACGAGGTCCCGCTCAGACCCCGCCCGCTAACACCTGCTCCTTCCATAACGCAGGTGATGTCGGGATTTTCCCAAGGAACACGCACGCACGGGCTGCCCTCCCAGGTTGCTTTGGGAGTAATTTCACCTTGCCGCAGAGAAAAAAACCTTTAATTTTCTGAAGTCCAAGGGATGTCACTACGGAAACTCAGAGGATATAATTTCCCTTGGTGATACATTTACATCTGGCCTTCTTGTTTTTATTAGTAATGAGAACGCCACTGCAGCCTGTCATATCAACAGCATCAACAGTGGTATGATAATGATAATCATGATACTTCCGTAGAGCAAATTTTACAAATATTGCAATTCGAGAAAGGCCATAGGCTTCCTTACTTTGGATTAAAAGATTTAAATAAAACCCTTTGCCACCAAGAATGACACCGTTACTATCGAGCACAAACGCCATTTAGCACAAATGACTTCCAAACTCCTATAGTCAAAAATTCAACAGTCAGTGGAAAATTTACGAAAAGAGCGAATGCTGGTCATAAGCAGGTTAAAGCTGGGAC
>NC_051406.1:38238378-38238580 GCF_015228065.2 Penaeus monodon | reverse complement strand
TAGTAGGTCTTTCAAAGTGAATGTCACTGAATTTTACTGAAAAATAGTATAACCTTTACTAGTATTAGGTTTAATATAAATGCTACCGTCTTTTCTGTTCAATTCAGAGTGGCATTGAGGACGTTCGTCGGCGCTGAGACAGAATAGGATGCCACATTTATGATTAATGGACGACTTAAAACCCTGCACATCAGGTTTGTTA
>NC_051406.1:38237376-38237824 GCF_015228065.2 Penaeus monodon | reverse complement strand
CGTACTCACAGCATCCGCAGTCCTTCTGTGTATAGAATCAAACCGTATCTATTATCCAGCATTACGTTTTTACCAAGCGAACAAAAGCAAAAATATACTCCCTGTTATACGTCCTCCATTTCCGCAACCAATAACCGTAATAAAAAGACTTTCACTGACGTAGTACATGAACTGGATCCATGTTGCTTTGTATTTATTGAATTAGTCGTATTTTGTAGAGAATCGTTGATTTAGCTGACAAGATATGATCGAAGATATAAAAGAGAGAAAGAGAGAGGGACAAACAAACAAGGAAGCTTTTAATTTAACTAAAGAAAATATTAAGTGTAGGATTTTTCTCAAGTTGTAGACTACCGATTTTATCGACTGAAGCTAACAGATCTTAACAGATAAAGTAAGACACACAAAGAACAAGAAAAAACAACTAACTACCTGGCATGACAGTAAA
>NC_051406.1:38235703-38236026 GCF_015228065.2 Penaeus monodon | reverse complement strand
GGGAGAAAATAATAGACAAATAGTTCACAATTCATAAAAAAATTTTGTTATAATATCAATATAAAGAAAATTACAAACGAAATAAATTTTATAAACGTTTAAATGTATGAATTAAAAATAATGGAAAAATAAAAGAAACAAAAATATAAATGAGAAAATATTCAGGAAAGAATACATATGAAAAAATAGGAAATTGAATTTTTTTGGCTCCCTTTTTCCAATTTCTGGAAAAAAAAGACGAAGTATAAATTGGGCAAAACATTGTGAAAACGGATGTCCGGCCTCTTCTCCCTCTCGGGGGTTTTTTTCTTACTTTCCTTCTC
>NC_051406.1:38235524-38235681 GCF_015228065.2 Penaeus monodon | reverse complement strand
GGCCCCTTTTTCCTACTTTTTTCTCGGGGTTTCCCCACACAATTAATTTTTCCCCATCTTCCCTCGGATATACATTGTTTTTCCTTCATCTCCTTCCGCGTAGTTTTTTTTTCTGACTTTTCTCCCTAAATTTTTTTATATTCTTCTTTCTCAAGAC
>NC_051406.1:38234716-38235493 GCF_015228065.2 Penaeus monodon | reverse complement strand
AGCATGGTTTCCTCTCTTTCCTCAAAACGTGATCAGTTCCTCAGCCACCTCATAGACTGATTTCCTTTTCTTCCTCATAACGGGATTCTCCTTCAAGCTCCTCCTAAATTAACCTCCTTCTTCCACCCCATAACTGTCCTCCTCATAGCAGACGGTGGCCTTCTTGCAATCTTTGCGTTTATTGTAAGTTTGCAATCGACTTTTCCCCCTTTCCCCTTTACTCCAAAGTTTCGAGCAGTTGCAGCCCCACTCCTTGTACAACACTGTCGCCTTCAAGAAAAAAAAACACGTATCTTTTTCTCTTTTAATAACCTTTTAAATTTATAACAAATCCATGCTTTTTATCCGTATGCCTTCCCTAAAAAAGGTAAAAAAACAACGTAAAAAACAAAAGCCCTACGGGGGAAACAAACAACGAACTGTTAACAAAGACAATACCCACGCTGCAGGCCGAGGAGGGGCCCCAACTACCATGCTACTCCTCTTCCCATCTATGACCCCTTTCGTGGATGCTACTCAGCGAAAAGGCTATTGGGAAACTGCCTGACAAAGAACTTCAATTTTATCCGGACAGTTCCCCCAAAACCCTAAATTTTAAATTTGCACTTCTCTCTCGCCATATGAGATACGGTTCTTACGCGATAATTTCTTAAAAAAATTTTTAATTTGCGGGAAAATTCTGGAGGTATTTGCGCAGAACGGGGGGGAAAAGTTATATTAGATTTATGCCGCAACACCTATCATCAAGCCTCTCGACGTAACTTTCCCACCCCCCCC
>NC_051406.1:38233946-38234689 GCF_015228065.2 Penaeus monodon | reverse complement strand
GAGAAATAGGAAAAAAAAAACGTGGGGCGGCTTTAAACGAGTTCATGTCTTGCGGACTTGATATTCCACTTTGTAATTTTGGCGGTAGCTGCGCGTTTCGTGTGTGTAGATTTTGTATAGCGACATGTAGCCAACGTGCGAAATTCATTCCGCAACAGCTTCCATCTTGACTTTCTGTTATCTTGCTGGGCGACGACCTCTGGAACCTGTTTTTTGTTTTAAAGTATTTGCCTGTCTGCCCTTCATCCCTTGGTTTTTTTTTGTGTTTCTGTTAACGTTAAAAACCATTTTTTCCCTTTCTTTCATTTTTCACTTTTCCCCATCTGTATGACTGTTTTAGTGTACTTTTTTTCTTTTAAAAACGTCAAATTTCATCGTCTACCCCTGGGCAACTGATGAACACCAGCTTCATGAATACAGAACCAACAAAGTTCTAACGCCCGCCACCTCCTTTTACGGGGTTTTCGAGCGCCTCCCCCCTTCCGGGTTTTTCGCTTGGAACTTGCTCTTCGTGAAATACGAAGGCGTGAATCTAAAATGCATTTTTTTTTTGGTTCTTGATATCTGGGGAATCCCAGCATGACAAACTAAAAAATTAAAAATTTTTTTTTTTCCCAAACAAAGATATCATTTCCAAAAAGATTGATTTCCTACTGTCCTCCGGATACAGAGAATACTGTATGACAAAAAACTTTTTCGTCAGTTTTTTTTCATTACATTTTCGGGGATTTATCTATCTGTTT
>NC_051406.1:38233592-38233888 GCF_015228065.2 Penaeus monodon | reverse complement strand
TACGGACTTGAAAACCTTTTTCAACCTTTAATTCCCCAAGTCCCCTCCCATGCTCTCACAATCCCTTTCTAGAAAGCCCGTCTTTAAGGGTAAAACAAGAAAAGAAAAACAGGTCATGTCTCTAGCCAAAGACGGGGGTCCAGTCAACGCAGAAATAACCCCTCCTTCACTGTCCGGGGGAGGGTCGCGGACTTTTCAAAAGAGGTTTTGCAATGATGCCTGAAAACAGCTCTCATAACCCCCCCTGAAGAAATCTGTTACCTTCTTTTTTTGGGCTTTCGTTTAGAGTATTGTCG
>NC_051406.1:38233356-38233555 GCF_015228065.2 Penaeus monodon | reverse complement strand
AAATTCCCCTGTGCGTCATTCGTCGGCTCTTTTGTTTGAATTTAAGGGTGTCTATCAGGAAATTTTGGGGAAAGGATTCGCAATCAAAACAGGGAAAACTAATGCAATAAAATAAACTATATAAAAAATATGTTTTTTATAAATTAATTATTTAAAAAAGCCGTGCTGTAATACTCATACATACAAAGTTAAAGTTCAT
>NC_051406.1:38229413-38229484 GCF_015228065.2 Penaeus monodon | reverse complement strand
TTTTTAAACATTTTTTTTTAAAAAAAAAACCCCCAAACACCCCACAAAAAAAACCCCCCCCCCAAAACCCC
>NC_051406.1:38227821-38227955 GCF_015228065.2 Penaeus monodon | reverse complement strand
ATCATGGCCATGGTTACTGTAACATATTTTGCCTTTTAAAGACATTCATTTATCTAATTGCTTTTGGACATGTAATCAAAAAGCTCTGGGGAATAACCTGTGTTTACAAACTGACTGTTCCCCTACATATACGT
>NC_051406.1:38227020-38227664 GCF_015228065.2 Penaeus monodon | reverse complement strand
CGAATTTGTCTATCGTTTATATTTACACTATAAACCGTGATAGATAATAAATAAATAGACAGGGCTACATAAAGTAACACACAAAGTACCAAAAATCAGGTAAATATGTTGGGAGAATAAATACGGACAAAGGCCCTCCATTTTACTTCAATCGAAAACCTATAAAGAAATGGAAGACACAGGATTATTGGGGAAAAAATACAATAGACCCAAAGTATACATATTAAAACCCACTGAAAAGAATACAGTAATGGAATGGAATAGTAGTATTTCTAGAAATAATAAAAGACCAGGAAATATTACAAGTGATTCCAGATTAGATTTGATTGTTAAAATTAATCAACTAAAAGTATTATTAAGAATATAATACGTTTTGAAAACTGCCGAAAAGGTGTTACTAAATGAACTATACAAGGAAATTCCAGCTGGATGCCTTTAGAAAGTCTCCTTTAACAAGAAATAGAATTTGTATTCCTTTGTATCTGAATTACCAAATTCTCTCCTTATTTCTCATTATATGATTATTATGACGTTTGACCTCTTCATTTGTTGCTCACAAAATTTGATATCAATACACATCAATTATATGAAATTCAAAACACTTAGAGGCTTTATTCAATGCATATTTAACAAGACTTAGTTGT
>NC_051406.1:38226906-38226983 GCF_015228065.2 Penaeus monodon | reverse complement strand
TACTGGTTTATTGTTATAACCGTCAGTCATCTATAAATTAGATTTATTACTTTCCTCACCTAATAAATGAACAGCGA
>NC_051406.1:38226417-38226868 GCF_015228065.2 Penaeus monodon | reverse complement strand
ACACAATGTTATATATGATTACGGTCCGTCTCTTTGTCTTTTTTATATATGATAAAATATATCTCTTTCAGGAAAGAGTTTCTAAGACTGGTCTACAAAAAGGTATATGAAGCTAGTCATACTATGGCTATTTTGGCCTCTCTTAAACACTTATGAATGTATCAAATTAATAAAAAAAAATCTACCAAACACATTTATTTATACATGATTATTTATATACTTTTTCATCACTGAGTTTCTATGCATGGTACAGGAAGCAAGTCATGTTACCCAAGCTTCGCTCATGTCCTCGCAGAGCATATCCATTTCAGTTGTTGTGGTCTCCCGTAAACACTAACCCTGATTTCGAGGCTCAGCATCGATGACCGTGGGTTATTCATATGTGAGATATGAACATAGTAAAAGATACGGAAATACGCATGTACATGGTAGAAGTATTGGTGTATTTCTT
>NC_051406.1:38225357-38226294 GCF_015228065.2 Penaeus monodon | reverse complement strand
ACATAATATACATAGAGACAAGAAATTTATTATTATTCTATGTTATCTGTACGGCCATTTAAGCATGTTTGCGATGTAAACATACATCAACATTGTACATATATACAATAAAAAAATGTCACTAATACATGGTATCGTATGCCAGTGAGCAAGAAGTATTTTTTTTAACAAAATAAAATATGAGTGACTGAGGTTGAGTGGTTTGCATGGTCTAATTATGAAAACAATGCGATTTTCCTCTTATCATTTTAGTTTGTATAGTGATACTTGCTGAGACAAAGTCGGTGTTAAAGAGTGGGAATCATGGCAAAGAGCCAAGATCTGGGAATACCACTCCCCCCCCCAAAAAAAAAGAAAGTCCTATGCATACACACCCGATAAAGATTTATGGCGCGCTGTTTGAAGCTCGAGAGAACGAGGCAAACGCATAGAAGACCAAGGACACAGGACAGCCGCCGTAAAACACTGACGTACAAAAGTTGACAACACGATTCAAACAAAGGACAACCTCAATAAGAGAAGGGTTATGAATCGTGTGTGGACGGGAAATCTGTGAATGTTTTATAGTCTTACGGGGAATGTGCCTCGATTTATTGTTCGCTTCGTAGTATGGTTAATGCTTCATTTTATTATTTTTTCACACGTCACTTTGAACATGCCGTACTTGCATTTCATTCATTGATTTATCTTTTCACTTGCTTTGTATTTCTTAAAACTTATATTTTGCGATGGGGACTGAGAGCCAGGACAACATAAAATGTGGTGTTACCAATAACGACAGCAATAACACCGATGGCATGGTCACTATAGCGGCCCGGTCAGTGTAATAACATAAACACTTTGAGAAAATGGTTATGAGGGCGGAGGAAGAATAGAAGACAGGCCGCTGGATAAAATATCTAGTGTTGACTGTACGTAACATCGGCGAAGGGAAATG
>NC_051406.1:38224858-38225245 GCF_015228065.2 Penaeus monodon | reverse complement strand
GAAACCCCACACAAAAAAAGGTGCGTGTTTTTAATATGTAGTATAAAAGAAGACAAGGAAAAGCAATAAAATCTATAAAAAAAATAAGAATAGAAATATGCTGACACATTTATCCATGTAAATCCCAGACTTCCACCACTCTCCGTGCGTAAATCTGGCAAGGTCCAAGAAAGATACATTTTGTGTTACCCCGAGGCTGTCCCTTGCTGAAGATATGGGTCTAAAGGGGGGAAGTTAAGGGGAAGGGGGAGGGGGCGTCCCTATAAGGGCATTATTCTCACCCCCGCCGAGAAGATAAGCACCGGGGGCGAGGGCGAGGGTGCCGGGGGTGGCTGTGACGCCCTCGGGATGTCTCTCTTATGCTGTGCTGTGTTTTTTTTATCCCGG
>NC_051406.1:38222865-38222971 GCF_015228065.2 Penaeus monodon | reverse complement strand
CTCTCTCTAATCATCTCATTCCCTGTGCTTTGAATACAGTGAATTCAGCAAGATTTACGAAAATTACATTGATTGTAGAATTACCGATAATTGGCGCTGACGACTA
>NC_051406.1:38222553-38222823 GCF_015228065.2 Penaeus monodon | reverse complement strand
CGGTAATACCACGAAAATAAAGTATTGGATATGAGGTTCCCGTGGATGGCATCGATTACGATAATAAGATTATTATCCAGTCTGTTCGAAAGAATATTTTCATGTTGAGGAATTTTACTCATGGGATAAGTGTACAGATACTGCGAAATTCTACAAATAAATAAGGTATTATGGCTGCGTGGTTCGGAGGCCCCCGGGGTAGTCATAGCGGTAGCGATGCAGGTGAAATAGTGATGATTTGGCTTTTTTTTTATCTATTTGGAGGCCCTT
>NC_051406.1:38221992-38222361 GCF_015228065.2 Penaeus monodon | reverse complement strand
TTATCTCAGCAAGGCACCCTGCAATAATAAAGATAACATTGATGAAACCAATATATATAAGATGGTAGTTATACTGATACTGTGACGAACCAAACAGAGATCTGCTTGTAATGTTTGTTAAAGACGAGGGCATTCCCGACCGGCTGCAGATTGATGAAAATGTTTTTGTTGATGCCAGTGCAATTGTTCCAGGAAGGGAATTTCACGGAGACAGGAACAAAATGCTGGTGATGAAGGGTCTACGAGAGATTAAATAAATTCCCGGAATCTCTGTTGGAACAGTGTTGGATGGGAGATAAAACGCGCATAATATTCTCAAGGAAATTAAACTCATTTTTCGTTTCCTTTGCAATATAAATCCGGAGCAAC
>NC_051406.1:38220814-38221940 GCF_015228065.2 Penaeus monodon | reverse complement strand
CATAATTCGTGTCTGCAAAGAAAACTACCTCGAGGGATGATTTATAACACTGTGTCTCGCTCGATGCAATAAAGCCAAGTTGCCCCAAGAGATTACATAACGTTCTGCTGATGCTCTTAACAAACGCCGTAATCTTAAGGAATCCTCCAAGATATGGAGCATTGTGGGACCCGAATGATAAGGCAATAATTTCGTTGCCGAAGCATTATTTTGGGGTTATGCTCCTCTCCCCCGGCTTTATGCAACGTGATTATTATTTCATGCTGAAAAAGAAGGGTGGGGAATAGGGTGGAGGGGGTGGAGAAGAGATGGGTGGGGGAGGGAGGGGGGATAGGTGAAGGGGTAGAGGGAGGGAAGAAGGTAAGGTGGAAGGGTAAGGGAGAGTAGGGTGTGGGGAAGGGAAGAGGGTAAGGTGGAGGGTTAGGGGAGAGTAGGGTGTGGGGAAGGGAAGAGGAATGGGTGGAAGGGTTGAGGAGAGAGCTGCGTGGGGGAGAATGGGTAAAGGTAGGGTGTTGGGGTGGGGGAGACTGGGTAGGAATAAGGGGTAGAGACCAGAGTAAGGCGGAGCTGGTTTGGAGAAAGGGTAGGGGTATGGTGGAGGGAGTAGGGTAGAGGAAAGGGTTAGGGAAGTAGGGAAGCGGATAGAAGTGGAATTAGTAGGGGAGATTCAGGAGTAGGGTGGAAGAGGTAACGGTGAGGGTAGAGGATAAGAGTTTCGGGATAAGCAGGAATGGAACCCTGGGGTGTAGGGGTAGATGTGAGGGTGAAGGCAAAGGTGTGTGGGTAAAGTAGGGGGCTTTAATGTTAGGGAAGGGGTGATGATACAGGTAGGCGGAGTAGAGATGAGGGGAAGGGAAGCCGGAGCAGGGGAAGACTGGGAGTGAAGAGGCCGGGGGAGATGGCGGTAGGGGTAGGGGGTACTAGAGAGAGGATAGGGCAGGGGGGCAGAAGCAGGGTACGAGTAGTGAAGAGGAGATAAAGAAGACGAGTACAGAGAAGCAGTAGGAGGTTAGAAAGTGGAGATAAGGTAAGGGATTAAGGTAGGGGCAGAAAGTAAAAAGACGTAGAGAGGAGAGGAAGGAATTGAAAAAAGAGGGAGAACGGCTAATCTTAAAAAGAAATATAG
>NC_051406.1:38220447-38220691 GCF_015228065.2 Penaeus monodon | reverse complement strand
AGACATAGGGAGAAAAGAAGAGTGCAGTGTAGCCACTCGAGGAAGGAGCTGTCCTCATTAGTCTCCGAGGCTGAAGAGTTGGTGCGAGTGTTTGCACGTGTGTGGCCGGGCCGGCGCGGGTCACACGGCCAGGGTTGCTGAGGACCGTCATCTTGGGCACGTCTGTCTGCTCTCCAGTTGATTCATCGTCGGCGGGAGTTTTAAAAAATGTTTTGTTGCAATTTTCTTGCCTTTTTTTAAGTGT
>NC_051406.1:38219614-38219793 GCF_015228065.2 Penaeus monodon | reverse complement strand
TATCGGTACGTCATTGCACCTTTTTTACCACGGAATACAAAAAACGAAAACGGTAGAAAACAATTACACACAAAGCTTGGCGAGGGGAGCATTGGCACAGATTTTTCAACTACAGTCCCCATCTACATCCATTTCACGTTGGTACAGTGAAGGGAATTAATGTGCAGGCTGAGAACGTA
>NC_051406.1:38218988-38219316 GCF_015228065.2 Penaeus monodon | reverse complement strand
AATTGCTTAACTCAATGTAACCTTGAAGCTATTTTGTTAATGGTTGTTTTCCTGTAACTGAGTAAAGTTCTGACAGTTACATTACGCTAATCTGAACACTGATAACCCTTATAGTGCATAGCTTGACTGGTAAACAAGATTTTCGTTGATGATAATGGTATTATGGAAGGAGAAGGGAAGGAAGGCTCAGGAGGACAGAGGGTATCAGTAACTGGAAAACAAAGGAAAAAAAAAACACAGGAGGAAGCGGGAGGTCCAGGATCCAAAAGCGAAGTGTCAAAGTTTTTTTTCGTGAAGTTATAATCACTTCTGGTAGGCCTTCCGGCTA
>NC_051406.1:38218497-38218751 GCF_015228065.2 Penaeus monodon | reverse complement strand
GTGTTCCTGTTTATCCGCACTTGAACACTACAAGTTAAGGTAACTAGCATACATCTGGGGCCCCTTTATGCATGGTCTCAAATGTCCTCCACCGTTTCACACGAAGGCTCAAAGTCATGAAGGCAATGAAGGGACAACGCAATTCTCATTAAAGTTGAATAAGTTTTTGTGCAGTCCCGGCCATCTCTGGGATACCCTTCGGCATTTTCTCTCTTATAGGGGAAGAGAGGCTAGAAGGGTCCTTATCAATCACG
>NC_051406.1:38217819-38218216 GCF_015228065.2 Penaeus monodon | reverse complement strand
CTCATATCTTTCATATCTCATGACTTAGTGCGTTTTTTTCCAGCCTCGCCTTCCTTCTCCAGTTACACATAACTTTAAGCTATCGCGTTTTTTAGATTTTTATCTACATTATAAATGGTGCTTTCGGGCTCAGACCCAATTAACTTATCATAAAATATGCAAAAAGCTCTCGGGAATGAATTAAGAAAATGCACTCATAACGTCAGGGATTAATAACTTCACTTATAACGAATTAACAACTTCGCACAACATACTCGTACATAAACACGGCATCAAACGTTTTTGCATCAAACATTTCCAAGGCGAGTAATGAAAAAAAAAAAACATCGTCAAAGAAGACAAGAAATGTAATTATCATAATAATTTACTTTAACAAGATCTTGATATGTGTGAAGTA
>NC_051406.1:38217165-38217748 GCF_015228065.2 Penaeus monodon | reverse complement strand
TCTTTTAACTTAAGGGCAGAAGACATATACCTTAAAATAAGAAAAGAAGGA
Source organism: Penaeus monodon (assembly GCF_015228065.2). NCBI lineage: Eukaryota > Metazoa > Arthropoda > Malacostraca > Decapoda > Penaeidae > Penaeus > Penaeus monodon. The sequence continues at coordinate 38,217,697 of NC_051406.1, read as the reverse complement.
GGAAGAAGGAGAGAAAGATATAAGACGAAGAGAAGAGGAAAAAAAGGAAATGGGAGCAGAGGGAAATGAGAATAAAAGGAGGAAGAACAAGGCAGAAAAGAACACGACGATGTATATAAGAGGGAATGGACAAGGAAGCAGAAATTATTACGAAGTCTGGGAAAATGAGAATGAAAGGAGAAGAGAAACTTATAAATAAATCAAACGACGTAGAAGAAAATAGAGTAAAGACGGAGAAAGGACAGAGGCAAAGCATATATATATGAATCTAGGAACAAGAAGAAATAGAAATAATAAGAAAGAATGGAGAGAAGGAAACATAAGGAGACAGAATTAGGGAATAAAAGTGAACTAAAGAAATTAAGAACTAAGAGAGAGACTCGACGCTAGTTAGGGAATTAAGGATGTAAAGAATTAGAAGCAAGAGTGAAAAAAATAGGTTTCTGAAAGAACAAGAAGAGGAAGAGAGAGAGAGAGAGAAAAGGAAATAGAAAGATAGATAGACTAGATAAAGAGATAGATAAGTAGAAAG
>NC_051406.1:38216902-38217022 GCF_015228065.2 Penaeus monodon | reverse complement strand
GGCGGGTGGAGAAAGAGACAGAGAGTGATGAGTTAAAGTGGGAAAAGGATTGACAGAATGAGTAAGAGACAAATGAAGATAAAAGAAGGACGGACACACAAAGCAAAACTCAGGGGACAT
>NC_051406.1:38216422-38216611 GCF_015228065.2 Penaeus monodon | reverse complement strand
TGTTTATCCTGGATCCCAAAATACACCAATGAATAAAATTGAAAAAACGACATCCATTACCGTGAAGACTTAATTTCCAATAAGCACTTTCAAAATCAAGCAAACGTTAAAATTTGTGGTAGGGAGAAAAATTGTCGACGAATTTAGCTCTGACAATCAGAAATCCATATTTATCCTCCGGTGCTGACA
>NC_051406.1:38215514-38216023 GCF_015228065.2 Penaeus monodon | reverse complement strand
TCGTATCCGGTCGAGGGACACACAGGAGACCTACGCAAACTTATCACAAAACTTTCTGTCTTCTTTTGAAACCCGAGACAAAAGAAGAAGCAGTTCGTCTCTCTGTGAGGCAGCGAAGAGGGAAAGATACCTCACTACACAGACTGTTGTAATTAGCGAAATATTGATATTACTCTAGACCAATGCTAAAGGAATGAGAATATAATGTTAACACCGCAATCAGTAATGGAATTATCAATACCTTGTGCGTGATCGTTAACTTTAATAAGTGAAAATAACCCGCCAAAAAGATAAAAGAAGAAGAAAAAAGCCACTGCCTTATTCTGTGACTTTCATTGTGATTCGATCCTTTGTGATGACTGCTCAGATTGCCTTCCTGATGAACAAACGTTGTTCTTATTTTTTACGGGCAACAGTCTGACAGTTATTTGGTTTGTTATTTTTCTGGTTAGATTGAACGATGAAAGAAGATTTGTCTTGCATCCGAATGGGGAAAGCCTTCTGTCAAA
>NC_051406.1:38214768-38214982 GCF_015228065.2 Penaeus monodon | reverse complement strand
TCAGAAAAATGTTCTGTCGCTATGAATATATATTACTAGACAAGCCTGCGTTAGTGTGATGTTGCTGTGTAATTCAATAACACTAACAGTAAATTACGGGATGACTAACTAGCCTGTAATTGAGAGCACAGAATCTTCCTGTAAAAGCATGTTGCAATATGACTCACTTGTGCAATGGACTAGAGACTGGGGGAGGGGGGGATTACACGTTGCT
>NC_051406.1:38214001-38214532 GCF_015228065.2 Penaeus monodon | reverse complement strand
ACTCCGAGGACATCACCACATAACCTCAGTCCCGTAGCAACCACCCAGACACAAAGCATATACCAAAATAGTCGATAATTTCCTTCTATTCCCTCCTTCCCATAACAAAGCAAGTCTAATAACGACCAGCCCCATGCATAAAAGCTGCTTGCATGCACAGGACAGCTACATTGTGAGGTCTAAGCGTGCATGCCGAGGGGCGGCCGCGTGGGTGGCACCCCCGATGAGATAATTGCCAAGGAGCGAAGTGTTATTTGGTCGGTAAATGCAGCACGGGGACCTGATCGGTTTGCATTTTTCTTTTCTAACTCCTGGCGGGGTGTGGTCTGTGTGTATTTCTCGGCGTATCTTAGTACAGTGCGGGTCGTCGTGGGAGTCTGTCGTGCTATGGGAGGAGGGGACCGGGAGCTGAACGGCGGGAGAAAGACAGATGGTGGTGTGTGTTGATGTAAGAGTATCAGATTTACGTTTTTGTGTGTGTAATGATGTAACGTGAAAGGCAGCCACACCGAGAGGAAAGCAAGACTGGCG
>NC_051406.1:38211673-38212060 GCF_015228065.2 Penaeus monodon | reverse complement strand
TGTTGCTAATAGACATGTAGACAAGTAGACAGATTGTCAAATGGGCCTGTAGACAGAGATGTAACCGAATCGATAGGCTGGCAAATGAGCGAGCCCCACATGGATCGCACAGCCACACTCTCCCCGTGCACACAGACGCACATGGAATACACGTCCTTCCCTCGCCCTATGCCTCCCTGCCGTCCTAGCGAATCCCTCACAGTGAGCGTGCCGGCCAGCCCTCGATGAGCGCGGCCCCGGCAAATCACGCGAATTCAAGAGCCAATTCTATCGCTCTGGCCTAGCGAACAGCTGCGCTTTGCCGATAAAGGGCCAGAGACGTTGCTCCATTTTTATATGATTTGGGATAGGCCAAGGGTTTTGGGCGAAGCCTAGTTGTCGAATTTG
>NC_051406.1:38211037-38211284 GCF_015228065.2 Penaeus monodon | reverse complement strand
AAGTCGATTATCATATTTTCCAAGTTGTTAACTATATCTCAGACTCCGCATGTGATCAGCAAAATATAGAGGCCCTTCCAGAGAGGAAGTCCAGCCCCGAGGTCAAGCCCGAGGCCCTCCCGCGCTCAAGGGCGACTCGCGGAATTCCTTGGACCTCCCTGGCCTTGGGTGATTTCGAGGGAGGCCTGAAGGAGGACGCGCCGAGTCTCAGGTTACGCGTCGAGTTCCAGCTGCGAAATATTCTTCA
>NC_051406.1:38210762-38210987 GCF_015228065.2 Penaeus monodon | reverse complement strand
TTTTTTAAGGAAAAGGCAAGTGTTTACTGCCTGACGAAGCCAAGATCGAACCTCTTCTCCTCAAACACTACACCAACCACCACATAGTTAAAACTTTCGACGATCAATACCCTCCATCAAAGCGACCCGCTCTTGCTTGCCAACTCAACGGAAGCTTTTCAACAAAAAAGAATTGATATAAAGAAAGGAAAAAAAAAACTCTCATCGTGGTTATACACTTTAGCA
>NC_051406.1:38210111-38210717 GCF_015228065.2 Penaeus monodon | reverse complement strand
CAGACACATTCAACCTTGATTACCCATTTGCCTTATCCTTCCCTCCCCGTCAGGCGAAAACCCTCCTGACGAAGAGGGAATCCCAGGGCTAAGCACCTCTTTAGCCTCGGGCCCAACCAACTCCCAGCCTTTGCCAAGAGGAAATCACCCGTCTGGAAGGACCCTCTCCCCCTTCTCTTCCCCTGTCACACTCTCTGTCCCTTCCCCCTGTCACTTCCTTCTCGTTTCTTCCCCTGTCAATCCATCTTCTCTCTTTTTCTTTGCCACCTCCCCTTTCCCTCCCTTTTTTAAAGTCTCCTCCCTTCTTTCCCTCTGTTAACAACCTCTTTCCTCTCCCACCTGTCATTTCCTCTCTCCTCTTCCTCTGTTTCTCCTTTCCTCTTTTCTCCCTGTCAACTTCCTCTCTTTCCCTTCATGTCGCTTTATCCTAGCTCTCCCCCTGCCATCCTCTCTCCCCTTCCCTTATCACCCTCTTTCTCCTTAGCCGTGTCAGCATACCCCCCTCTCCCTTATCAGCTCTTCTTTCCTCTTTCTCTCTCATTCCTACCTCCCTTTCTACACATTTTCTCCTTTCCCCCTGTCATCCTCTTCACACATCTCCATGAC
>NC_051406.1:38209746-38210077 GCF_015228065.2 Penaeus monodon | reverse complement strand
CTCGCCCTCTCATCATTACCCTTTTCTCTCCTATCTCCCTTTTACGTCTTTTCTTTTCGTCACAGTTACCCCTTTCTCTCCTCTCATCCTTTCAGCTCCGTTCTCCTCTCCCCTTTTATCTCCTCTCTCCCCTCCCCTTCTTCCTACATCTATTCGTTGTATCTCCCACGTCTTCTTTCTCTCCACTCTTTCACCTGCTTCCTGTTTCCCGTTTACTTTTGTTCCCTCTCGATTTCCACTTCAGTGTCTCGTTTAATTTATTCTAATATCCATTATCACAATTATACACATTAAAAAAAAAAGTCGTTTCTCTGTTTTCGCGGAAAATTGT
>NC_051406.1:38207612-38209690 GCF_015228065.2 Penaeus monodon | reverse complement strand
CTCCTCACCTATTATTCATCTACCTTTTCAAATAGTGACAGTACAATAAACCTGCTAATGAAGATGGTTTCATGAGTGTTGCCATGAACACAATATCGACTTCTCTTTGGGTCAGTCATTAACGCACCTATTAACACTAATTACGACCAATCGTGGACAATTTGTCTGAGATCGAGCAAGCCATTATTAAAATTACGTATATTTACAAAACAAACAGCAACAATAACATAAAAACTCGACCAGCAATAGAGAAACATAATATTATCGTCATCACAACAGCCAAAAGTGACTCATATTTCACCCCGACGAAGAGAAGAAAATGGTATACCCTATACCCTGAAGGACTCTTACTGTGTATATTGATTTCCCCGCATGTTTGTAGAGGAACTGTTGGCGCTGAAACAATGTGGCAGCCGAGGATTTTAGTTCTTATTTTTGCGCTATTAAATCAACTGATAAATCAACCATAATTAGAAATGTACAGTATAATATTCTATCTGTGCTTAATGGAGTAACTATTGATATTGTTATTATATAGATCGCAACTAGGGTATCAGTGTTCAATTTCGTGTATAATCGTGCTTACATATAAAGCCCAGCCACTGAGAGACAGACATGACCGCAACAGAAGCCATGTTAATACTCTTGTAGGTCTTCCCAGCTGACAACACGCCTCCAGAGACCGCTTCAAGACCCCAAAGTCAACAGATCAATACCTGTTCCAATGGACATCACAGGAACCGAAGGCGGCCAAGTGAAATGGAGGAAATGAACACGAAAGCGAGTGAGTTTTCGAAACACAAAATAAAGGACTTTGTCGAGTCATTGTTGAGGAGACTCCATAACCCCCCGTGGCTTCGAAGCTTCATTACACTGTGCTTTGTGTTTCGGAAATGGCTTCGCTCAGCCTCTCACCTCTCGCCCCTTCGAGCTGTTGACTCGATGGCTCGGGGCGGAGGCTTTATTCAACAACTATAGTGAACTCTGATTACTTGAAACTTCGTCAGAGAACTTGTCCAACGAAGCAGTTGTCCGTTTATGGCCTTCATTCTCCCTTTGGTCTTTCGTTTGTTGTTCGGGGATATGATTTATTTATTTGTAGATGATTATTGTAATTCTTTTGTTTTTGTTATATATATTTTTTTTGTATTTCTCTTGTGAATATTGTTAATTTCTTTATGGATAATAGTTGTAATTCTATGTAAATTTCTTTATGGATAGTAATTCTTTGTAAATTTCTATTCTATATCACATTTTTTTTTAATGAACGGTTTTAGTTAAGAAACCAAACAACCAAAGACATCATACTTAAGATCCAGTTTCTAACCTGAAACAAGACACACGAACCATTTTTCCCTCTCCGGCATTCAGACACTAATTACTCAGATCAAGACTAATTATCAGAGACCGGTGATTTTTAGCAATTAAAGTCTTCCTGGCTATTGGCTGCTGCATCTAGAGAAGGCCGCCTTTCCTAACTTCATTACTCAATCTTTGTTTTCTTCTTTTCCCTTATTTTTTTGCAAGCCAAAGAATCGATTTATTTCCATGGTAGGCGATCTTATCCAATTACCGTCCTATGAGCTTGAAGCCTATTGGTCGAGCGCAGAGGCTCCGTCGCGCCTGTCTCGAAATTCCATTGGCTGATTAGCCTCCAAAAAGAGAGACGTCATCTCGCATTCTGATTGGCTGTCGCCCTGGATCCATTTGAGGTACTTGTGAAATGCTTCTTAGTCGACCCTCGTCATTCTAATTGGATCACTCACTTAGGCCGCTGCCTCTTTGATGAAAGGCGCGGTATGATTTTGCTCCGCTACTACACTGACTTCCGCTTGTCGAGAAGTTTATGCTGATACTGATATTTTTTTTTTTTTTGGGGGGGGATGTCACGACTCTTGGTAGCGAATTTTTTTTAGGGGGTGGTTTGTACCTGGGTCGATATTTAGGTTAAATAGAATTCAGTGATATATGCGCCGTAAATATTCAGTTATAAGGTGGTATTTGCTATTATCTATATGCACTACCAAATCTTACATTATATATACTATTTATGTGTGCGTGTGTGTATGTGGGCATGC
>NC_051406.1:38206842-38207044 GCF_015228065.2 Penaeus monodon | reverse complement strand
GGAGAGAAAGAGATTACGCATATATATAAATTGTAGTTCTAAGAAAGCAATGACGGCAGAGCACATACAAGTCTCGGCATTTTTCAGGTTTCATACCTCAGACACGTGTAAAGATGCTGAATCATTTCACCCTATATACCCCCCCCCCTTACCAACCCTTTCATTTCCTCCCCCCTCCCCCCCTTGGTCTTTTTCTTTTATC
>NC_051406.1:38206046-38206694 GCF_015228065.2 Penaeus monodon | reverse complement strand
TGACAGGTCACGGACAAGGTCAATTCCCCTCTGTTTCCCTCTCCATAGTCTCGTGGAGTCAGGCAGAGGCGCGGAGATGAATCATGTTTGTGTAAACAAAACCGCGGTTTCCCCCGCTCTCTCTCAGGCGGTTGTGCAAACAGACGCGAGTAGAATCCGCGAGCCATGTGGAATTTGCTCTAAAGCGTTTTGCACACATTTGCCCAAACTTTCTTTGCATAAAATGGCATAGATCAATCTTCATGATGATACATAGTTATATAGAGAGTGGGCGAAAAGAACACAAACACAGGTAAATATACATAGGTACACACATAGATATTTGTTCTCACATTCAATCACGACTTTCCGTGAATTTATTACAGTCTGTTTTTTTTATGATAGAAAGAATCGTTCATTTTGTTAAAAAAATGTGCCCTAAGGAAATTGAAGAATATTAATTTTCACATAATATATTCACTTACGATTAATTAGAGTTCATTCATATGATGGCCATTACTGTTCTCAGGGAAAATGATATTCACCAATTTAATATTCAGAAGTGTCCCTTTTCACGTTCGAAAAAAGGCGTTATTTTACCGTAGATCATTCTGTAAACATACAAAGAGAAAAAAAGAGAAAAAAAAGCCAAAGACCCTCCCAAAATGC
>NC_051406.1:38205325-38205838 GCF_015228065.2 Penaeus monodon | reverse complement strand
AACTCAAAATCCAACAAATGCAATACCCACGCAATTGCATACCCAACCACCGTTACGCAATCATACCTCCCGCAGTCACCTCACCATATGACAGTCGTTTAATAAAAATCACCTCATCGTATGACAATCACCAACAGAAATCACCAACAATCATCTCACCATGCAACAATCACCAACAGAAATCACCAACAGAAACTACCAGCAATCACCTCACCATATGACAATCCCCAACAAAAATCACCTCACCACATGCCAATCCCCAACAAAAATCACCTCACCACATGCCAATCCCCAACAAAAATCACCTCACCACATGCCAATCCCCAACAAAAAATCCCCAGCAATCCCCTCACCATTGCCCACGAACAATAAATAACCACAGAACCCCGAGCCAATGACACGAACTCGCAGAAAAGGAGGCTTTGTTGTCAGTAACAGTAAGCCCCTTTGATAGAAGAGGAAGAGCGAGGAGGACCAGTCTAATCTCGTAGACTTTATTGGATCGGTGTTAGT
>NC_051406.1:38204370-38204502 GCF_015228065.2 Penaeus monodon | reverse complement strand
TGAGAGGGAAAAAAGTCTTGTGTCAACACTTTTTCAATAAACGCGCTCAGTTTAAACCTATTTGGTGGCAAGTTATTAAATTTTCGAGGTGGCACAGAGGAAACTCGAGGGAATTAAACTTGCAGAATTAAT
>NC_051406.1:38203696-38203915 GCF_015228065.2 Penaeus monodon | reverse complement strand
CACCTAAAACTGTTCATTTCCACGAGAGGTCCACATGGTACAGAAATACAGGCAAAACCCACACTGTAACTCGGTGGAATATTTGAATTTCCAGTTTTCATTAGGAAAGTGTGGTGGCGGAGCACATCATAATGATTATTGAATTGTATGTTGATATGTTGTCGCTCCCAAAACCACCACATTTTCCTTCTATAAATTCTGCTGTTTCCACTCGCCTGC
>NC_051406.1:38201478-38202956 GCF_015228065.2 Penaeus monodon | reverse complement strand
GTTTGCCTACCTGCCTAAGCTCGCGTTTAAACAGCTTGTCTGGTACACACGTCAAGCTGTATCAACGCCAGGGTAACACGACCAGCTAAGTGTTCCAGGCGGGTTCATTTAGACAGACGGAATACGATTAATAATAGCCCATTCGATTCCCATGAAATTTGGTACGAGCCAATTCGCTGGAGTGTTGGCTTGGCTCCTCGTCCTGCCACTCGCGATGCGTCTAACAAATAAGTTTTGGGTGGTAACTCGTGTTCTTTCTTCGTATTTTCGCCTCTGTTTTAGATTTCACCTTTTTCGTGTTATGTTTCTTCGCATTTTTTTTCTTTTTTTTTTTACATTTCTGTGTCTCTCTTTATTCTTCTCTTCCTTTTCTTTGTTATTTCTTTTCTTATTTTCTGTTCCTCCTCTGTCGCTCTTCCTCTTTCCGCCTCTTCTTGAGTCCTTCTCATCCCCTCCACACCTCTTTCTTCACTCCCTTTCTCCTTCTCCTTTATACCCCCCCCCTCCTCTTGGACTCCCCTCCCCCGTGGCCCGATGATAAGTCTCCGCGGTTTGGGTTCAGGCGAAGCAGGTGGCTGGAAAGACATGTCGTGGGGAGGACACTTTAGGCAGCAGAGGCAGGTGGCTGAAGAGGCAGGTGGTTAGGGGAGACGAAGAGAGAGGGAGGCAGTTGACCGTCCATGCCAGGCAGAGGAGGGTAGAGGGTAGAGTGGGCTGAGAGGGGGGAGGGTTTTTGTCGGATTATCAACGCAGTTCGTTTTCCTGTATTTTTTTTTACCAGACTTTCGGCCGTGAAAAATCGGGTCGATTAAGGGACGGGAGAGGGAAGTACTTCGAAACTTTAACCTTTTCGATAGCGCCTAGGAAGGCCTTTCGAACATTCCATTCTTCACCCGATTTTTCGAAAGACTTCCTCAAGCACCCAGTATTACAATATAACTTCCATGAATACACAACAAGCCATCCTCTGTGTCCCTGGATCCTTACTGCGAGTCTAAATTACCTCAGGATCCAGCAGTACAGCAAGTGATGAATGAAACACTCCCACACACACAACACTTATCTTATGCAAATCAATTCATTACCCCCATTCATTCTACTCCACACATTAACCACAAGCAACCCCACTCCCCACTCCCTCCTTCACCCCAGCTCTCCAACCCTACCTAACACCCTATGCAACACATACACCACATACTTTTACAACCAATCCATTCTCTCTTTTACAGCTGAGCCACAGGTATATATCCTAACCACGCGTCGTATGTGCTAAACCTTTCCATTTATAATTTACGAGCCAGTCTCCTTCCAGCGCAGCATCGGATATATCCCCGAGTACGAGCTAACACAGATCTGGGTAATGATCATAAACACGAGGAGGTTAAAGCGTGACAATGGGTTTGTGTGCAGTCGTGGCATTAATGGAAATGAACCTTCGAACAAAAGACTAGGAAGGAAAGGCCCATTAATCTGCTCGC
>NC_051406.1:38201201-38201286 GCF_015228065.2 Penaeus monodon | reverse complement strand
TGCCTCTCCTTTATCGGGATGTCCACTCTGTTCATCCGTTTACTTTTCATTTAACGTGAGTTTATACCTGTCGCTGTATCTGCAA
>NC_051406.1:38200515-38200653 GCF_015228065.2 Penaeus monodon | reverse complement strand
TCTTCTCTTATCATGGTAACAATTACTTTTTCTTTTATTCTTATCTTCATTTTCGTCATCAGTACCGATGTTATCATTCCTACAATTACTACTAGTTTCTTGCTTCTATTTCTTTTAGAATATATTTTGGAGGTTCAT
>NC_051406.1:38200139-38200418 GCF_015228065.2 Penaeus monodon | reverse complement strand
GTCTGCTAATAAACATTCAGAAAAAAACAGTCTCTTTTTCGTACAAAAAAAGAGAGAAAATAAATAAAAAGGAAGCAGAAGTTGAGGTCTTCAACTTTCCTTCAATTTGCGAACCTAAATTTACAGCATTTGGACGACTCTGAGGAAACTTGCAACCACGTAGGGCATACACAGTGACGATGCAATGCCTATTTTCAGAGTTCATAATACTTAAGTTTAGTGTGTACTTACCAACTTTATAGCTTTGTCAACATCAAATGGACCCAGCTGTTATCCGTC
>NC_051406.1:38199865-38200077 GCF_015228065.2 Penaeus monodon | reverse complement strand
GAGGAAGGGGTGGGGGTGTAGTATGTACGTGTGTGTGTGGAATGACTTCTCCCTCGAGTTTATGAACACAACCGATGAGTTTGAGTCGGACCAACTTGGCTAATAGCGAAGTCGCAGCACCAAGCCCAAACCATAACTTTATGTTCGTTAAGAGGCAACCAGCTGACGCTCTTTTCTTTGCAGAAGTTTGTATGCAAATTATAACTTGGCTT
>NC_051406.1:38198872-38199824 GCF_015228065.2 Penaeus monodon | reverse complement strand
GAACTCCACCCAAAGTACCAACTATTATATGTCTTTTGATGAGATTTATTATTTTTTCCTCCCGAAGTTTATACCTTTTCCTGGAAGTTTTATTTACTCATTTATTCATATTTAATCTCTACGCGTGTTTACCCTAAAACCGACAGAACTTTTGCTCTAGGAAAATGACGGCTGGAGGGACGGACCGAGCATGAAGAAAGCCATGATGCATGAACCTACTCGAGTCGATAACTAATTTGCAAAAATTGCTCTGTAAATAGTCGCAGGAGGAGTTTCGCTTTCTTTTGTTATGGGGGTAATTTTGATACGGGGCTATTCTTAGAACAACGAGCGAATTGTTATCTTTTGAAGATGTTGACGACGTCCTTTGACGTGGAAGGATGTATACCAACATTGTGATAAGATCTGTATTATTAGGATGAAAGGTATCTCAAAAGATATGTATCCACGTAGAGTATGGATTAAAATCTATCCTCTGATATCAACTATTTCACGGAATTGGGGAACCCTTTTGAGAAAATAAGGAAGAAAACATCTTTTATTATCATTACCATTACCTCAAAGACTTACCATTGCATTCCTCGACTTCGGATGAACGTTTAGGGCCAGAGATTTTTTTCGAGCGCCGTGTTTGGGTCACTCCTTAGTCTCATCACCCACTTACGTATCTTTGGTTAAGATGATGCAGGATTTTTTTTATTTCTTATGTGTCGAGTGTTCTTATTATTTTGCGTGTACCTCATACCTCTCCATCTCCTCATGCTTTTTGGGTTTGACATACTTTGTATATTTCCTCATTGCTTCTTCATTTTAAACTTTTGCATATCCAAAAACTCTTTTCTGTCTTCATAAATCTTGCTTCTTTATACTTCTTCTGCTCCCTAGATCTCCTACATCTGCGCCTCCTCATAGTCATCTCACAAATCCCCTCATACTTCTTTGTTCCCTCATA
>NC_051406.1:38198606-38198802 GCF_015228065.2 Penaeus monodon | reverse complement strand
CATAAACACTTCAGCTCCTCATACTTCATCCCGTGGTTTTCCGCCTCCTCATATCTCTAGATCCCAATCCCTTGACTTTAATCCCACGCTGACAAGGACATTAGAGAGAGATAAGAGATCCACTGAAGACACGTGTCAGGAGAGAGAAATGGAGAGAGTTGGCAACGCTGACGGTTCCGCTGCGGTCAGGGAGGAC
>NC_051406.1:38196084-38197078 GCF_015228065.2 Penaeus monodon | reverse complement strand
CAGATGATACGAAATTCCAGTGATAAACCAGTCATATAACAAGCCTCCTGACTGATACAGCATAATCTTCACGAGGTTACGACGCAACCGGAAATGCGATTTACGGCCCCGAGGTCATAAGAATCATCTGGGAAGCGAGAGAAGCCAAGTAGAGGATGGAGGATAGATGAGGATAGATGAGGCAAACGAGGTATACGAGGTTGCAAATCCGTCACGACTGGCAAGTTGGCAAGTTCACTCCAAGACAAGAGCGTGTGCGTGTTGCCACCTTGCCGTCGAGAAGCAGGAAGCGGCCTTGATTTCCTGCTGTTTTTGTTTATTTATTTTTTTATGTTTACGGCCTTCCGTGATCGACGATGTTGATCTCCATGACATTATTGCTATGAGAGAGCGCGCGTGTCACGTGTCACGGCAGGAGTACAAGAAAATGGCGAGTTCCGTTTTCTGTGGACATGCAAGGTCAGGATTAGCGTCTGGGAGTACCCTGATCTGCTATTTTTAGGTTATTCCGTTACTTTTGGAAGTGATGTATGTTTCTGGCATATATAACGTCTTCTCGGTGGTTATTCCACTTATCAACAGTTTTCTCTGGAATATTAGGTTTCTTTCCATTTCTCTAATGCAATGTTTTAATCTTTGCCTTTTCTGTTTTGTTCGTCTTTCATACGGAAAAATTCAAATTCGTTCTTGTTAAACGCCACTGTTCTGGAGACGTAAATGTGAAGCATAATCACGTCGCCCAGTTGTAATTCTTATTTTCACTAGTCTATATTTGTCTCGCAAGTTCCTTAAGGAAGGCGCCTACCTAGTTAGTGCTCGTGAAAGTCGTCCCGCTTTATATATGTCCTTCCTCAAGGAATATCTCGCACTTCACAGTAGGCCTGATGATAGCCGTTATTATTATTTTTTTTACCATATTCTTGTCTCCTTACAAGGATACCATTCTCATGCTTACGACCAGATATGACGTTTTATGAAATACGTCATTTATATG
>NC_051406.1:38195830-38195961 GCF_015228065.2 Penaeus monodon | reverse complement strand
AATATTAATGCCTTTACTTCTTTCGAAATTAGAACAAACGCACACTCTGATCGTGTTTCCTTCCCCGGCGCATTCCGTCCCGTTTTGATGAAAGCCATTCTCATTTACGATTGCTGGTAATATTACACTCT
>NC_051406.1:38194389-38194848 GCF_015228065.2 Penaeus monodon | reverse complement strand
TTCTTCGTACTGGAGATACGAATCCACGTGCGTGCAACGAGGAATGAACCGAGAAGAGCAGAGACCAAGACAGGAGCAAGCAGAGCGCAGAATGTCACTCTCATCATGACTAGCGTGCCGGCGGCCAACTCCCCTCCCCCCCACTTCCCCGTCGCCGCGTACCCCACTCCCCCCTCCTCGTCAGCACCCCCAACCCCCATCCTTCCTGGTTCGACATGAATACTAATTTTGGTCCCAAGATGTAGGAAAATCTTTATATGGCGTAATTTCCCGACGGAATTCACCTCATCTTTAATTAGTCGACGACGCTATATGAAGGAGAGGGGGGGGGGGTCTTAAGGAGGGAAAAGAGAGGTGGGGGGGGTCTTCTCTTCGAGACATCTCCTGAATATACATTTTCACAATGCCTTGCCACGAGCCTATGCATGGGGCTCTGCTCATCTATGCGTTGATGCGGAT
>NC_051406.1:38190856-38191138 GCF_015228065.2 Penaeus monodon | reverse complement strand
TCATAGTGAGTAAACACAATATTCAGTACACGTTTAAGCTGCATTCAAATTCCATTTGCATATTATTGAAATAAATCTAATATTGAGACGGGAAGAGTATGGTCACCACGCAAATAGATGAAAATAGATAAAAAGTCAAAGGGAAGGCAGGCTGGCAGGAAAAGGTCTAAGGGCCAGCCAGGACACATCTGGGGCAACGAGGGAGCTCTGGTGGCATCTAAATTACATTCCTATAAATTATAACGACGTTCGAATTATATTTCATTTTGTGTTATTAGGTCT
>NC_051406.1:38190124-38190204 GCF_015228065.2 Penaeus monodon | reverse complement strand
GGTTGGCGGACGAGGATTTTAGGAAGTCCTGTCATTATGCATTATGTATATTACTTCCAAAGTTTGAATATTAATGGACT
>NC_051406.1:38189658-38189881 GCF_015228065.2 Penaeus monodon | reverse complement strand
TGAAATTCCAAAATGGGTCGTGGCAATTCGAGATATTGTTAAAGCAATGGCTTGTGCAGTCTGTGCCGTGAGCTGAAATTTCAGTTGTAAAATTTATTATTAGATATTGAATCACGATTTTTTTTTCTTCGTGATTTAGAATAGTGGGAAGATACAGAGCTGGAAAGAGAAATTGGTAGGTAAATGAACAGTAAGTATATAAGAATAAGCACCTTAGATTCTG
>NC_051406.1:38189192-38189544 GCF_015228065.2 Penaeus monodon | reverse complement strand
GAAGACCGACTTGGGGGAGCAATAATTGCATCCATCTACCTGCACGTGTATATTCCTATCAAGTATCTACCTATCAACCTAATTGTAAAACATACGTACAGCCTGCAATACTTACATTTTATCTCATAATTGCCGTATTCTTCGCAAATTCACGCACAAACACGAACACTTTAGAACAACCTTCAAAATGCCTTCATAAGTTCCTTTATTAAACTTTTTTAATCCTTTCAGCCCTTGCATGGGAGAAAATATATAGCAATATCATTCTATCGCGAAGCTGAAGCGCCTGCCAGACAAAGGTGGAACACGTAAAGAATGAAGAGGAAGAGGGAAAGAGTGACAGAAAGAGTAG
>NC_051406.1:38188958-38189095 GCF_015228065.2 Penaeus monodon | reverse complement strand
CAGAGCATAGACTCATAAGCGACCTGGCAAGAAGATAAACATACAGACCAACTACATTACAATTCTCCTTCAAACTCTACGCATTACCAATTTTGTATTCAAAACTCCTGTTAAACCACTTTAACTTAGATTACCAT
>NC_051406.1:38188704-38188871 GCF_015228065.2 Penaeus monodon | reverse complement strand
CTCGATACCAAAATAGGATTATTCGTCTCAGACTCAAGAAAGGAAGACACTAATCGCCTGAAGCTTCGTGCCAGATTACACCTAACAGGACGACGTGATAGAATGGCTATGTAAAAATGGATGAATTTTCGACCCAAAATAAACATTTCTCAAGGTCGTTGTCTCTG
>NC_051406.1:38188033-38188119 GCF_015228065.2 Penaeus monodon | reverse complement strand
ATGTAATTAGCCCAACGAGTCTCCTGCACTTCCCTTGAAAACACCGTCAACTTTAACAACAGAAGGAATTCTTTTTTTCTCTCTCT
>NC_051406.1:38187054-38187296 GCF_015228065.2 Penaeus monodon | reverse complement strand
ATGAGAATAGATTATTCGATAGATATGGTATCTATGACAAATGTTGATTCCCCATGAAGTAAACATGTTTTGATTTGGCGATGGTCGCAGCTGAATACAGTCTATTGTATTTATCTAATACCATTCGTAACTATGACTTATACGAAAGCTTCTCTGTGGTTTCAGCTGCGTCATTCTGAATTGTCGAATCGCGCTTTCTCACGCCAGTGTCTTGCGTGTTAAGTCTAATGCACTCTAATACC
>NC_051406.1:38186803-38186903 GCF_015228065.2 Penaeus monodon | reverse complement strand
ACTTTCTCTGCTTTGCCATTTTTACTTTGTTAGTCACGCGTCAAGGACTTGTGACGTCAGCAAGCAAAGGTCATAGCAGGAATAAGTAAGAATGATCTAG
>NC_051406.1:38185855-38186407 GCF_015228065.2 Penaeus monodon | reverse complement strand
TTAGCCAGATTGACGAATTCTAAAAATGACGAAATAGAAAATTGATAAACCAATAACGAGTTTCATTTTACCCGCGTCATTACTTTTTTTGTGAATATATCTGTTAAATGATGTTTAATAATGCAATTCAATCGCAGCAAATTCACACTGGCGATTATATTTTGGCTGGCGACATGTGGCAAGTGTCCGCCAATATGCCTGGGATATATAATGCAGCGGAAGGGTCGGTGTTGACATAACATGCAACCCATTCGTATTAAAGGGGTGAGCGTCGCCCTCGATTGACTGAATTTAATAATTGCCGCAATCTATGGGCATTAAGCCTAACCAACATCCCTTTCCTGCATACGCGACTTCATATACCTTTACAGATGTCCAGTTACACGCGGGGCAGCCTCTCCCATGCAGACACATATACAGAGTTGACCACAATACAAAGCCGCGGCCAACGGTTGCCACGGACTGGGCGGCGCTTATTGGCGTCTGAGGCGGATCTCGGCTGCCTGCCTGACAAGGACGGACGTTTCGGTCATTTATAGATCTGCCAGGAAT